>NC_069502.1:1197385818-1197685818 GCF_027579735.1 Bombina bombina
TGGCTCTCTCTCTCCACCCTCTTTGGCTCTCTCTCTCCACCCTCTTTGGCTCTCTCTCCCCCCTCTTTGGCTCTCTCCCCCCTCTTTGGCTCTCCCCCCCCCCTTTGGCTCTCTCTCTCCACCCTCTTTGGCTCTCTCTCCCCCCTCTTTTGCTCTCTCTCCCCCATCTTTGGCTCTCTCTCCTTTTTGGCTCTTTTTCCTCTTTGGCTCTCTCTCTCCCCCCTCTTTGGCTCTCCCCCCCTTCTCTTTGGCTTTCCCCCCCTTCTCTTTGGCTCTCCCCCCCCCTTCTCTTTGGCTCTCCCCCCCCTTCTCTTTGGCTCTCCCCCCCTTCTCTTTGGCTCTCCCCCCCCCCCCTTCTTTTTGGCTCCCCCCTTCTCTTTGGCTCTCCCCCACTTCTCTATGGCTCTCCCCCCCTTCTCTTTGGCTCTCCCCCCCCCTTCTCTTTGGCTCTCCCCCCCCTTCTCTTTGGCTCTCCCCCCCCCTTCTATTTGGCTCTCCCCCCCCTTCTCTTTGGCTCTCCCCCCCTTCTCTTTGGCTCCCCCCCCTTCTCTTTGGCTCTCCCCACCCTTCTCTTTGGCTCTCCCCCCCTTCTCTTTGGCTCCCCCCCCCTTCTCTTTGGCTCTCCCCCCCTTCTCTTTGGCTCTCCCCCCCCCTTCTCTTTGGCTCTCCCCCCCCCTTCTCTTTGGCTCTCCCACCCCTTCTCTTTGGCTCTCCCCTCCTTCTATTTGGCTCTCTCCCCCACCTCTTTGGCTCTCTCTCTCCACCCTCTTTGGCTCTCTCTCCCCCCTCTTTTGCTCTCCATCCCCCATCTTTGGCTCTCTCTCCTTTTTGGCTCTTTTTCCTCTTTGGCTCTCTCTCCCCCCCCTCTTTGGCTCTCCCCCCCCCCTTCTCTTTGGCTCTCCCCCCCCTTCTCTTTGGCTCTCCCCCCTTCTCTTTGGCTCTCCCCCCCCCTTCTCTTTGGCTCCCCCCCTTCTCTTTGGCTCTCCCCCCTTCTCTTTGGCTCTCCCCCCCTTCTCTTTGGCTCCCCCCCCCTTCTCTTTGGCTCCCCCCCCCTTCTCTATGGCTCTCCCCCCCTTCTCTTTGGCTCTCCCCCCCCTTCTCTTTGGCTCTCCCCCCCCCTTCTCTTTGGCTCTCCCCCCCCCTTCTCTTTGGCTCTCCCCCCCCCCTTCTATTTGGCTCTCCCCCCCTTCTCTTTGGCTCTCCCCCCCTTCTCTTTGGCTCTCCCCCCCTTCTCTTTGGCTTTCCCCCCCTTCTCTTTGGCTCCCCCCCTTCTCTTTGGCTCTCCCCCCCTTCTCTTTGGCTCTCCCCCCCCCTTCTCTTTGGCTCTCCCCCCCTTCTCTTCGGCTCTCCCCCCCTTCTCTTTGGCTCTCCCACCCCTTCCCTTTGGCTCTCCCCTCCTTCTATTTGGCTCTCCCCCCCTTCTCTTTGGCTCTTCCCCCCTTCTCTTTGGCTCCCCCCCTTCTCTTTGGCTCTCCCCCCCCCCTTCTCTTTGGCTCTCCCCCCCTTCTCTTTGGCTCCCCCCCTTCTCTTTGGCTCTCCCCCCCATCTCTTTGGCTCTCCCCCCCCCTTCTCTTTGTCTCTCCCCCCCCCCTTCTCTTTGACTCTCCCCCCCCTTCTCTTTGGCTCTCTCCCCCCTCTCTTTGGCTCTCCCCCTTCTCTTTGGCTCCCCCCCTTCTCTTTGGCTCTCCCCCCCTTCTCTTTGGCTCTCCCCCCCTTCTCCCCACCTTCTCTTGTGCTCCCCCCCCTTGGCTCTCCCCCCCCCCCCCTTTGGCTCTCTCCCCCCCCTCTTTGGCCCTTCTCCCCCCCTCCTCTCCTGCTCCCTCTCTGGCTCTGTCTTCACATCGCGGGACCCCGGCCGGCCACGCCCCATCGCAGCGACACCCACCGGCCACGCCCCTCGCGACACCTGGCCACGCCCCCATCGCAACGCTCCCGTCGGCCACAAACAGCTGTGAGGTCTGAGGAGCGTGTGGCCGCTTCTCACGCAGCAGACCTCACAGCTGTTGAGTAGCTTACCTCACGCTCCCCAGACCTCACAGCTGTTTGTGTACTTCGCGCTCCCTATCTCATGGCCAAGTGTTTGTCTCTACTGCGCATGACGGCTTCAGGCAAACACTTGGCCTTTTATAATATAGGATAAGCAACGCGTTTCTCGGCTACATAGTTTATATTTCATCAGGCTTATAACAATATCATGAATCACTCCCATTTCAAAACATTATTACAACCAATTATCAGTTTTAGTTGTACTAAAAACAACAATTGAAACTATCACGCAAAACTGCAGGAACATACCCTCTTCACTAAACACTGTATAACCTAGATTGTGAATAATAGTCCACCTTAAGGACGGAACCATCCATCCAAGTTCTGAACTTAAACAAAAAAGACAAATTTAGCACATGATCATAACTGTGATCATAAGCTTCAAAAATGTAGCTGATTGGCTCCTGGAGAACTGCCTGCTTTGCTAGGCATGTCCCCCAGTCGGATCAATCACCATTGATTTTCAAAGGGGAACAAGACACCGCAAAAGTTAGGACATTTCATGCCGTCCTAAAGGCGTTTAAGCCCAGTACTTTTGGGATGGCATGGGACGTCCTAACAGTGTCTATGGGTTAAAAGAAAGAATAAAAATAGATACAGAATATAATAAATAAAGAACAATTATAAATAGCACCAATTACTGTCAGCAAACATTTAGCAAATTACCATTGCACACTACTGATTCCTATACTAAACATTATATAAAGCATAAAGTTGAATGGACTATTATTATCAATTTTGCTTTGTTTGCTTGGTATACTTTATTGAAGGGCAATGTACTATTGGGAGATAGCTGAACACATCAGTAAGCCAATGTCAAGAGGCATATATGTGCAGCCACCAATCACCAGTTAGCTCCCGAGCCTACTTAGGTATGCTTTTTAACAAAGGATACAAAGAAAACTAAGCAAATTAGATAATAAAAGTAAATTAGAAAGTTATTTAAAATTGCACGAATCATGAAAGAAAAAGTTTGGGGTTCATGTCCCTTTATTTATTTCACATGTGTGTACTAAAAACTCAAAATGATTGACATCATCAGGCGCTCATCTCAAAAGTCTATTTAGGACTTGCAAACGATTGCTCAAAGATAACTCCTCCCAATAATGACACGTCATCCGACACTAATGACACAAAGCAAAAAACAAAATATCGGTGACTAAACAATACTGATGAGACCATGCATCTAGTATATAAAAAAGTATAATATATTAAAAAATAAAGTGCGCTATAAATTACTAAGAACTTTATGTCATCACAATAAGATCACAAACTATAAAATATTGAATATCTAACGGAAGCTAGATAAATATCACTAGCGAATAGATCTGCTCTACTTATCACTAAAATGAATTTACAAAATATGTGACATTTAGTGTGTTCTAATTGTATATATACTATAGTTATGTGTAAAAAAATATATTTTGCAGAAAGAATATAGAGAGCGCAAGGTTTACAGAACAATACAAGTGTAGAAAAAAATGTGCCAAAACTATATAGCTAAACCAATCCCAGACCAACATAAATAAGGCTGTAGATTCCACAGATATCCTAGGAAAAAAACAGCTAAATCCATATTGCCATTGAGGCCATAAAGTGTTATGTTTATATACCCAAAATGTCTCCCTTTGTCGAAGTCTGAAAATCTATTGCATGAAAAAGAAATGGTATCTGTTCAATTGGAGTAATAGTGAAAGTATGAGCATTTCCCTTATTTTGGCTAATTTTATTATTATTGTTTCCTTTGTATATTTGAATATATTTAGATCATACTTGGGATCTTATTGTGATGAAATAACGTTCAGATTAATTTATTGCTATTAACGATTTATACCACATGTACAATATTACTTATGTTTTATATATATATATATATATATATATATATATATATATATATATATATATATATATATATTATACTTTTTATATACTAGATACACTGGTCTCATCAGTAGTTTTTAGTGAGCAACTTTTTATTTTTGTTTTGAGTCATTAGTGTCGGATGATGTGTCTTTGTGACATCATTTGCAAGTCCTAAATAGACTCTTGAGACGAGAGCCTGATGACGTCAATCATTTTGAGTTTTTGGGACACAGGTATGGACTAATTAACTTTATTAAGTTTCGTATTGGAATCGCTAGCGATCAATGTTAATTTGCTTAATGTTGGTTTGCTTACAGTGATAGTGCTATTTATAATTGTTATTTATGTATAATATTCTGTCTAGTATCTATTTGTATCCTTTATTTTAAAGAAGCAATTATTCACAAACTTGGTTATACAGTTGGAACAAGAGAAGACAGCGCCTCATAGTGCAAATAAATTTCAAAAGAAGAAGGGGTGTGCAATCACATCAGAGAACGTCAATTGTAGATATACTCAAAAGAGCATTGGCACCCTTAAAGAAGAAGGTGCAAATGTGCAGGCTGACGTTTATTCAGCAGTCAGTACGCTGTATAATGGAAAAACAGGTCACCACCGATGCAGCCGTGGACTCTCCTCTGCAATCTGAGGCAGAATTCTATGGAGCCGTGCTGTGTGGGAGAAGACAAGCAACTCTCCCCTACATGTGAAACACTCGGCACCCGGGTCGGTGTTTAAAATGAACAATTCACAATAAAAATAATCTGTCCGTGACAGAATGGCTTGGCATGTGAATGAAAAAGCCACAACAAGTCAGGCTGTGGTATAAAAATATTTTAAAAATATTTATTGTTTGAGCTTTAGACGCGTTTCTCGGCCACAAGCTCCTGGCCGTTTCATCAAGTACAAAGTATTTACACATGTAGTAGTAAAACAAATTTAAAAGACATGCCAAGAGATTTCATTGGTCAAAAACAGACCAATTAAAATGTAGGATACATTGTGAATGGATAGGAAATGTAACAGTGTTTGAGACAGTTTGTTTCAGATAGATAATAAAAATAACATATTACTTAATTTAAAAAGCAAACAATAGATCTTCATAGACGCAACAATTTTGCGTGTATGCCAGATCCAAATTGCGTTCGATCTGAGAAATAGCATAAAATAAAATAAAACATTGCCTATATGTGTGACTACTTTACAAGGTCAATGATAAATTAGATGCTGGTGTTATTAATACATATTTGTAGGCAATATATATGTGGACGTAAAATATTGTTAAAATCAGGTATAAAGTGTCAGAGGGATTTTTTGGTATTACAATTAGAAATCCCAAAATGACACATGATGTACGTGGGTGATTATCACATACAAAAAGATAAAGTATAAAAAATTGTAAAAAAGAAATATATATACTAGTTATACTAAATATGGAGATATTGATTTAATATGGTCCTGACAGTTGTAAGTGGTCTCCTTTGGGGATCTGTGATGATAAGGCATAAAGAAAATAATGTCTTTATCCGGGTTTGAACTCCCAAACATATGGATTGGAAGTCAGTTTGCCTGACCACTAGGCCACCACGCGGCCTCTCTGCAATAAAGCAGCATATGGTTGTTAAGTCGCCCAAGTCTGTGGGTATGTGTGGAAAACAAAATAGGAAGAATAAACAAATGCGTGTCTATATATCTTTAATGGGTCTGGAAAGAAGTGTTGGTGTGTAGGTCTGGATATTTACAATTTTTAATGTAAATATGGTAAATGGAAAACCCAAGAAATTGGATAACAGAATCCAAAGATTTGGTCTGATAGGGGACAGGATAACATGATACAGTGGGGGACAGGATACATTGAGGGGATATTTCAATATATGTATATTGTGTATGTTATTAATGAACATGAAAAAAGAGACATATATAATCTAAGGGAAAAAAACACCTCTTAGTGAGGATGTTCAGTCAAAAGCTGCTAGGTCTAAATTGGAATTGAGACCAAAAGGGTGTAATGTTTTCAGTTTATGGATCCAAAAAGTTTCTCGGATCCTTAACTGGATAATTCTGTTGTAATCAGTGGAAGGCGGAATATAATCGATTGGATAACATTTGAAAATATCAGGATTCCCCCTGTGTTTGTTGAGACAATGTTCTGGAATGCTGTGTTTTATCTTTCTTTTTGTACAATTTTTGCAGTTCCGCCAGTGTTCGCCCCAGCGTACCTTTGCCTTTCTGGAGGTGCGGCCCACGTATTGGATCCCACAACAGCATTCCAGGACATATACAACAAAGACAGAGTTGCAATTCATGAACCTAGTAATATTGAAAACTTCTCCACTAACAAATGATTGAAAGGACTTTTTTCCTGAAGTAATAAATTTGCAAGTATTGCACTTTTTTTGTCCACATTTGTATATCCCTATTCTATCTAGGAAGGAGGTGATCTTCTTTTTTGTCATGGATTGTGATTTGGAGGAAATATGTTTGCTTCTGAGTGTTGGTGCCAGTTTGCTTCTGAGTGTTGGTGCTCTAGTGTATATAATCTTTGGATAATCTCCCAAAAGGGTCTTTAAAACAGGATCTCTCCTAATGATGTGCCAGTGTTTGTTGATAGCTCCCTGTATTTGTTTAAAATTTGAATTATATTGTGTTATAAACAATGGTTCCAAGAAATCTTTTCTATCTTTATTTGTAGTCTGTTTATTTTTATCCAATAGTTCATCTCTGTCTAACAATCTGACTTTCTTAAGACACTGGTCCAAAAGATCTATAGGATAGCCCTTCTCAATGAATCTGTCATATATTAGATGACTTTGCTCTTCAAACAAAATTGGATCTGAGCAGTTACGCTTGATCCTTTCAAATTGGCTATAGGGGATGTTGGATAGCCATTTCTTATGATGGTTACTTTTGTAGTCTAAATAACTGTTACTGTCTACTTTTTTGAAAAACGTTTTTGAGCTGAGATTGCCATCTTTGTCCCAACTTAATGTTAGGTCCAAAAAATTAATAGTTTCTGCATTAATGTCTGCTGTAAAGGAAAGGCCCATATCGTTATTGTTCATGGATTCTGCAAAAATATTCGCTGATGCCAGGCGACCTTTTATTTTATTTTATTTTATGCTATTTCTCAGATCGAACGCAATTTGGATCTGGCATACACGCAAAATTGTTGCGTCTATGAAGATCTATTGTTTGCTTTTTAAATTAAGTAATATGTTATTTTTATTATCTATCTGAAACAAACTGTCTCAAACACTGTTACATTTCCTATCCATTCACAATGTATCCTACATTTTAATTGGTCTGTTTTTGACCAATGAAATCTCTTGGCATGTCTTTTAAATTTGTTTTACTACTACATGTGTAAATACTTTGTACTTGATGAAACGGCCAGGAGCTTGTGGCCGAGAAACGCGTCTAAAGCTCAAACAATAAATATTTTTAAAATATTTTTATACCACAGCCTGACTTGTTGTGGCTTTTTCATTCACATGCCAAGCCATTCTGTCACGGACAGATTATTTTTATTGTGAATTGTTCATTTTAAACACCGACCCGGGTGCCGAGTGTTTCACATGCAGGGGAGAGTTGCTTGTCTTCTCCCACACAGCACGGCTCCATAGAATTCTGCCTCAGATTGCGGAGGAGAGTCCACGGCTGCATCGGTGAGGACCTGGTTTTCCACTATACAGCGTACTGACTGCTGAATAAACGTCAGCCTGCACATTTGCACCTTCTTCTTTAAGGGTGCCAATGCTCTTTTGAGTATATCTACAATTGACGTTCTCTGATGTGATTGCACACCCCTTCTTCTTTTGAAATTTATTTGCACTTTGAGGCGCTGTCTTCTCTTGTTCCATTTTTAGATTTGTTCTGATCAGACACCATCCAAGACCAGCTGCCTGCTGCACATTGAACACCTACATTGTGATAAGAACTTTCTACTTTATTTACAGAGACTTTGACGGTTCAAGTCATTTTCTTCCGCAGTACCGAATTGGGACTCAATTAAACGATAAGCACTTTTTTCTTTTATTTTTCATTATCATTGTTGCTTTTTATATATATTTTTTTCACCAATTTGTCGATATATTGCTTTATTATTTGCAGCTATATTGTCATATTGCTTTATCATACGTATCTATTGTCAATGACATTTACGTGAAACTTTCACTGTTACACCAAAAATTGGTATTTCACAGATTTATTTATTATTTTTTATATATATCATAGTACACTATACACTAGTAGCTGACAATCGCCATTTCAAAGGTATTTGCTTCACACCTGGTTACACCTCACTTCCATTGATTTGTTTGCCCACCTACGAGCACATTCCTCTAACTCTCATCTCAGACACAGTCTTTTTATCAAGTGTTTATTTTTTCTTGTAGATATATTTGGCGCACTCTATTACCATTCTTTGGTATTTTCTTCCCTTTGGTTATACAGTGTTTGGTGGTGAAGGTGCTTGCAAATTTGTGTGATAGATCCGATTGGTATTTTCAGTACAGCCCAGATTGATGATTGGTTGTAATATGGTCATGTTATTGTTATAAGCTTGATGAAACAGCAACTGTGTAGCTCAGAAACACGTTGCTTATTTTTAATAAAGATTTTAAATTTGCCCCTGTCTACACCTTTTATTAGATCCTTCACTGACCTCTTCTTTATACAGACACCCTGATCTGGTGTGTTCCAGTACCTGGTGTGTTCCAGTACCTGGTGTGTTCCAGTACCTGGTGTGTTCCAGTAGCCTTCCAGTAGCTGGAGGTGAGCAGGGGCCTTTGACGTTCCAGTCTGTGAGTTTGGCACTGATGTGCTCCAAGAAATGTGAGTTAGTTATTTTTTCCCTCTTACCCTATGTGGTTATATGTAGAATATTTACATGCCTATTTTTATGGTATAGCATAGAATAGAACAAAAGGTATCTTCCTGGGTTGGCCGTGGGCATTTCAGAGCATTCTAGAGGCGCTGTTGAGATATTTCACCTACACTTCTGCTTATCATTGCAGGACTCATCGTCTCGCATTTGTGCTATGTTAATGATGACAAGATTGTCTCATTTTTATTTTCTCTCATTATTAGTTGTTTTATTTAGTACCTATGTTAGAGTTAGCTTCTTTAGAGGTTTTTTTAATCATTTTAATTTGTTCTATAAGGGTTTAACAGTATTTTTGTGATGCTGGTATGCTTCATAGCAGAATTGGTCTATGCCGAGAGGGAGAGGTGATCCTTTATGTGATAGAAGCTGCTCCATTGATTATAATGACAACTCGTGAATGTGACTAGGGGTGGGTAGAAATCTTTATCTTCTGCAGTTTTTAGTTTTGGATGTTACATCGAGATATTAGCTTCACAAACACAAAATCTAGGTCAATGTTAAAATCTGGATCTCGATCCCATGTAAAATTAACTAGCTGACACACTCTATATCTTTGTAATATTTATCAACCGCCATCTGTAGATATAGGGCTCCATGTACTAAGCAGTCAGCGAGCTACCCGCAACAAATCTCGCGTCAAAACTCGCAAACTGATATGTACAAAGCCGTCAACTATGTTCAAACTCGCATCTTTAAAATTGCGAGCGTACTTACCCGCCAAACCTCGCTACCTCTCTATTTTTCACTGTAATTAGACACATTTGACCACCAACTCGCCAAAAACGAATGTACTAAAAAATCTATTTGTCCGCTCGTGACAATTTCCGCTCCCACCTCGTTGTTTTTGCCTCGCCACCTTTTAGGTGGCGGGCAAGGTACAAAACAATAGGAAAGTCACTCTAGACGCCAGTCTAGACATATATAAAAGGCAGTAATATCAGCATTGTACTTACATTGTTCATTTCAGCAGCTATGGAGAGAATTCTGTTTTTGTTTATTCTCCGTTTGATGCAAATCCGGGCTAGAAGACAGAATACTGGAAATGTCACTAATCGAATGGTTAGAAGAAGGAGAGTTTGTGTCCCCCGTGTATTCCTTCCACGGGTTTGTTTGCACAGCCTTTCTGACCGAGAGATCATACAAAGATTCCGGCTTGATCGTGAATCCATATTACACCTGTATCGAGAGATTGAAGATCATTTGGAGCCGATGACGGCTCGTTCACAAGCTATTCCGGGACTTCTGAAACTATTAGCTGCATTGCATTTTATGGCAACAGGCTCCTTTCAGGCAGTTTCTAGCGTCATTATTGGAATGAGTCAATCTGCTTTTTCACGCCACTTATCCAAAGTCATTGGGGCTATGATGGTTATTTTTCATCGATATGTTTGCCATCTACCCCTAAAGAATGGCAATCTATAAAGTCCAATTTCTATAGGATGGCTGGGATGCCCAATGTCCTAGGTGCCATAGACTGTACCCATGTTGCTGTAAGACCACTTCAAGCTCGTGAGGAGATCTATAGGAATAGAAAGCATTTCCATTCCTTGAATGTCCAGATGGTCTGTGACCCCAACATGAGGATAATCAGTGTCCGTTCAAACTTCCCTGGCTCCTGTCATGATTCTTACATCTTAAGGCAGACTGGCTTATACCGGAAGTTCGAGGACAGAGATATGCCTGAAGGATGGCTTCTAGGTAAGCATAACTGGCGTCTAATTTGTCTATTTTAATTTCCATGTACATAAATTGCGCCAAATTTGTCGACTGTAATCTGTATATTTTAAATTTGTATTGTATAGTTCTCAATCTTTAAAATTATTTATTTTTTTTTTTTAATAATAGTTTTTATTGAGGTTCAGTTCAAGGCTTACAAATAGTAAACGTCAGCACATATTAAACAATACAGTAAGAAATGGTTGCATGACTTTCATCAGGATATATATATAGATAGATATACATAACATGAATTTATGACTGTTACATTCTTTGTATAAGAAAATATTTGCCATGCAATCTGTATACCAACTTCATGTTATATGAGGTCACTTTTGGATCCCTAAACTATATACAAAATATGCCGTTATAGTTGGTAAACTGAGACGGAAGGAGACCACTCATGGGTCTCAAATGATGAACCTTTTTTTTTTATATATATATATTTATAGAATAGATAACAATATATAACAATCATTATATCACATGAGATTATATATAAGACCAGCAATATATATAACAAAGTTATATGTAATAAGGGATAGCATATGAGAAGGGGGGAAGGAAGGGGAGAAAATGATCAAATATAAAAATGCTCAGTAGGAATATTGGTAATGTCCGGGGGGAAGTAGTATGGTGGGGAGCACAATGGAGGGGAAAGATGAGGCGACGAAGCTGGCACTGACTCAGGAGGCCAAGGTTAGGGGTATAAAGAACCAGATAATATTTTAGTGTTTTGATGCTGGGCTGAGAGAGACATGATATAGGGCTGACTGTGATATCTCCCCTCAGGGGTTGTTGTCACCACTGGACGGAGCCGGAAAAGGTATATGGGATATGACCCACTCTCTTGCAAGAGTGGGAAAGGATGAGGGGAGATATCTATAACCTTCTATGTCAGTACAGTAATAACTATCCAGGTTTCCTGCTATATAGGACATCTGACAAACTAATATCAAATGCATAAGCACCTAGCCGCTAATCACTCAAGTAGAAGAACAAGGAACCTTGTCATGTGCCAATAACATACTAAGAAAAAGCTTCTTATCTAAAGTGCACTTAGGTTATTGAGCAGGACAGGCTTATTAAAGTGTATTCTAATTTAACCAGTAATAGCACCCTGGGGTACCTTTTTTAAGTTATCTGCTTACAAGATAGGATATGGATGAATATATACAGTTCCGAACCCTATGGGAATAATAGCATATGGGATTAAATTAAGCGTGAGAAAACTGTGAGGTGAGTCCCCAGCAATTAATTAAATATAGAGAACAGTATCTAATCCACTCTCAACTTGCTATAGAAGTAGCCTCTCAACCTGTTAAACAAATGAGACCTTATGAGGCAAATGAAGAGTCATTCTTAAACCTATAGAAGGAAAGTTCTGGAAATGGAGGAATATAAGAACCTCTGTGAACCGGAAAATCTGTGTTAGCAATTGGAGACAAAAACAGAAATGTGCAATCATCAAACTGTACAGCCTAAAAAACTTTAAGGGCTATAAAAAGGGTAAGTGCAACACCATAAGTACTCCTTTAGATTCGGGTTACATGTAGCTATAGACCATAGTGAAAAAAATACTAGACTATAGGAGCATACATAGACATCATAAAGCTCATAGCCACAAATAGTTAAATGAAGTCTGTGGCAGTAGTCTATTCATATCTGTACCTTTACTCCCCTCTAGTGGCGGAAATAAATAGCTACACTTTGTCATCAGGTATATCATATAGCTGTAGGGGGATATTCTTTGTGTAGATTATCTAGCACAGGGTACGATGTGTAATCTCTACCTCAACTATCACACAGATATACTAAGAATATATAGCTTATTAGTGTGTTGTCATTAAACAGCTCTTATATATCGTGGTGCAGGTATAGGTGATATGGTTAAATGCTGTCACTTTGAATCATTATAGACCAGCTGGTGATTAACATTATTAGCAACGGATTTTATCACCTGGGTATGGGCCCTATACCCAAGTAACTCATTGTCCACTCTATATATAAAGCGATGCACAGGAGACTTTCAGTATACCCTTTATGACCAAAACATTGTAACCCATGACCTGGTTTCCTTAGTTTACCCCAACAGGTCAACAAAGGAGAGTAGCCAAAATGCAGGAGCTTCAATATTAACATGCAAGGCTGATTATGTAATCTTGACAGTTAGACTTTAGGTAACTAAGTGATTGAACATTTCCAACTTAAAATTTCTGTAATGTACTTAGAGCTGAATATAAAAAATAGCAGTAATGGATAAACTTCTTACACCAGTTCAGGGGCAAGACGTAATAGTAAGTCCAACTATACTCCGTGTTTCCTATCAGGTACAATAGCAGGGTCCACTGCAGTAAAGGTTGCAGAATGTACTAGGTAACAGGCTAACAGCAGTATAAAAAAGAACAACATTTTACAAACATACATTTCTGGCTATTAGAGACTATTTCCCAGGTGTCCCTGGTCTGAAGGGGAAGTAGTGTTGTATATATTAACTGTAACATGGGGATCTACAAATGCATACACACATTTATCTAGGGGTCAGTAACCCTGTTGTACCACATTTAGAGTTCCTATATAAAAGGAGCTACGAATGACCTATTGATGTCAAGTTTAACATGCAGTTTAAAGGGAACATGAAATGTAAGATGCCCTGTACTGTAAAACATACCTATTTGGAAGGGTACCATAAAAAGCAGGCTGAGCATGAAATAGCAACGTCCCTTATCGTTTCCCAGCTAGACACCACGTATGACTCTTTAAGTAGAGCAACACTGACCCCCAGTGGAGAAGAGTAATCTATGCAATAGTCTACTATGTAATGTCTTTACGGTGCAATGCAAATTTAGTGAGTAAATATAAAGGGATTAGTGTGGGACTCTAGGTATTTAACGTGTAGATAGATCATCTAAGGATCTGAAGTTAAAAGGAAGATATGATAGAAGAGATGTGTTTGTTTTTTGGAGCTAGTAAAACATAGAACTAAGAACATTTTCTAATAATTTTTAAAACTGTTCATCAGAGAAAAAAAAAAAAAAAAAAAAACAGGTGTAGACAGGGGTAAATAGTGCCCCAGGTGATAATGTTCTAAATTAACATACAGTGCCTAAGTCATTTCCAATTAGGGTCTATTGACCTATCCCATGCCGGTGCTCAGGTCCACTTGACTCTCTTGATAGAAGATCTCCGGTGCGGTAGTCTCTTTCTCCATCCCCTGCACAGCTGTTAATGTGTTGCTGCTCATCGCCTGGCTGGTGTAGGTATTGGCCTCAATCGTCTTGCAATCTGTGAGTTATGTGGATTGTGCTATGATGCATACATGGAATAAATATATGGGGATCGGTAGGAGGCACATATTTGTAAAACATATGGCGTTGCATACATAAAAACACCAGGTTACAAAACATAGCAGCCCAAAACGAAAAGGACTTGTAACATAAATAACTTAACTATTGTTAGGCACACCAGCCCCAAACCTGAGAAGTATAGCAATTTTGGTAATAATGCAAATAGTATGGAAACATTGACTATGTTTCAGATACAGTAACGTCATAAAGTCAATGTTCCTGTAGCTTGAATACACTTCTCGTGTCTTTGAGAGCATAGTATGAGGGAGGCAGCTATTCTCCTTAGCTGTGAACGTTGGTTGAGGTTTTATGACTGCCCTCTGGGCCAGTATGGCACTTTATTAAAACAAGGCAGTCCCGGTTTTCATAACATTATTACCCCTCACCATGGCGAACATTTCTTGGTGTTTTGATACGTGCGGGAGGAGGGCACTCTGTCCGTATATCGGAGTCTGCTGTCCCCTGGGATCCTAGTTTATACAAGGGAGTGTGAGGCAGTCTGTATATACCTTGTGCTCTGAGTGTCATATGGTAAGAGAGCAGGTTTCGGCGGTCCTTTACCATAAATATGTCCAAAGTGCTCGGGACCATAAAATCGCTGTGCATTGTAGGGGAAGTCCGGCCTTGCCTCCCTGTGATGAATTCAATTATTGCCCCATCCCCGCACACGGTGCCACATACCACTGCAGCGTTCATAGTAGTTCTCCCGAACTGTCTCAGAGCAGGCTTAGTTGGAGTCAGAGACAGGAGCACAGTACTGTTGGATAGGTCTCTGTGAATTTCTGGGTCTGCTAGCGTGGGAGTGTCATTCGCCAAAGTCTGACCCTCTGCTGGCTCAACTACTCCCGAAGTACCATAGAGTGATGGCCATTGTATTTGAGGCCGCTCGTTAAGAATGATAGGGCGTAGGTCTCTCTCTAGTTTTCGGAAGTGCTCCCGAAGGAGCCGGTGTATGTCCGCTTCCCATCTATCAACAGCCTCCATTTGGTTGTGGTGCGGTAGCAATAAAAAGGTTATCTGATGAATTATGTAATTGAAGATTCCCCTCCTAGGGTAGAGAACGGGCAGTCCGAATGCGACTGCTATACCCCATGTACTGGGGGGGGTGTTGAGTCCTCGTGGTGAGGCCGCCGCCAAAGTTCTCAACGGTCCAGATCTGGATCTAGTAATAATAAACCCAGCAAGTTTTATATCAATCCACTCAGTGACACATGAGTCGTGCAAATATGAAAGTAGCTTTTAAACAACTTGCAGGATGGGCTCTGAAACCGGCGGGTTAGAGAGATCATACTAAGAGCTGCAGATATTGCGACCTAACATGGCCGCTGCCTAGACACGCCCCCTTTAAAATTATTTTCATATTAATATTTATATTTATTATATCTTCTATTAGGAGATGGAGGGTACTCATGTACAGAATGGCTGTTGACTCACTATAACAACCCACAGACCAGAAGTCAAGTACGTTTCAATGAAGCTCACGATCTACCAGGGGGGTTATTGAGAGGACTTTTGGTCTTTTGAAAATGCGGTTTCGATGTCTTGATCGTTCTGGTGGTGCTATGCAGTATGCACCAGAGAAAGTTGCAAAAATGATATTGGTTTGCTGCATACTGCACAATATTGCAATTAAAAGAGGCTGTCCATTAGAAGATGAAGATACCATAGAAGCTGATGATTTCATTGAAGAAATATGTGTAGAACAAGCTAATAGGCATGGTATGGCAACAAGGGACATGGTTGCCGAACAATATTTTGAAGATTAAAGTTTCAGTTGATCAATAAAAAAACTTTCTTTATTAACTTCTTTATTAACTTGTCTTCTACTTTTAAGATTAAAGATTTAAGATTAAAGTTTCAGTTGATCAATAAAAAACTTTCTTTATTAACTTGTCTTCTACTTTTTTTTAAAGAATTAAGGTTATTAAAAATCACTCATGATAAACAGTTAAATACATAACAGTTGTTGCTCTTCAATTATCAAAGGTTTCAAATAAATAAAGTTTATGATCAAAGTTATTACAGACAATATATTATAGGTAATACATTGTCTTTGTGACATCACACTAGTGTCTATAGCTGCTCTCACTCTTTTAAATAATGTGATTAGTGTAATGTAATCCCTCCATAGCTGATGCTAATTCATTGTATTGTGTCATTGAATTGTAGCTGTAACAAGCGACAGTATATTCAACAGTGCTTTATGTTATCAGATAGGATTTTTGAGTTAAAAAAGACTTGCTAATTTGCTTTGTTTTATTCTAATCTCAATTTTTAACAGCCACTAGGTTGCCCCATATTCCAATTAAAAATACCTTAAGGGCTTACTCTTAACACTTATTTTCTTATCCTTAATAATATTTATTTCCATTCAAGATTGGTTAAAAGAATAGTGGCATACAGAAAATAATGGAAAATAAATTATTTTATTACAAACTGACAATCAATCTTGAAACATTATATATTAAATATTATTAATAACAATTGTAAACCAGTAAATTGTAATACATATCAACACATCTGAAACAAAGAAAATGTTTAGAAACAAAATATCATTTGTAATAACTATAAACATCGATTCAATTTACAAACCTTCATAAAATACATTAATCTACATATACATTATATTGTTTAAATTTTTTCGGGGATACATATCTAGATCAATGCGCTAATGATTGACATAACGATTTATCACGTCATCGTCAAACATGTCGCGTCCTGAACCTTTTGGTGCTGGAAAATTGGTGATATTAGTTTATGCCATGGATAAATATTTCCCTAAACGGATTGGTGGTGTGAGGGCAGTGAGACAGGAATGCAGAGACAAAATTATATACGAGATGCTGAGAAGAATGCATCGTATTTCAAAAATTAAAAGAACAAGACGACAATGTCTTAGAAAATATAGTGATTTGAAGAGAAGAGAACCGAAGTACTATGAATCTATTCGAAGATTGATAAGGACATGTAAGTTCCCAAATTATATATTAAATTATTTATTATAATAGAAAATAACAATGGTATTTTTTAATTGCGTCATCATTGACGAATTAAGGACAATATTAGTATATACAATTGCAACAAGTTACAAAAGTAAGCATGCCGAACTGAGTTAGTAGATTACAATTTAACTATATTACTATATACACTTAAAAGAAGTTAGAAAAGTTAGCATGCAGAACAGAGTTAGTAGAGTAAAATATAACTACAGGGAGTGCAGAATTATTAGGCAAATGAGTATTTTGACCACATCATCCTCTTTATGCATGTTGTCTTACTCCAAGCTGTATAGGCTCGAAAGCCTACTACCAATTAAGCATATTAGGTGATGTGCATCTCTGTAATGAGAAGGGGTGTGGTCTAATGACATCAACACCCTATATCAGGTGTGCATAATTATTAGGCAACTTCCTTTCCTTTGGCAAAATGGGTCAAAAGAAGGACTTGACAGGCTCAGAAAAGTCAAAAATAGTGAGATATCTTAAAGAGGGATGAAGCACTCTTAAAATTGCAAAACTTCTGAAGCGTGATCATCGAACAATCAAGCGTTTCATTCAAAATAGTCAACAGGTTCGCAAGAAGCGTGTGGAAAAACCAAGGCGCAAAATAACTGCCCATGAACTGAGAAAAGTCAAGCGTGCAGCTGCCAAGATGCCACTTGCCACCAGTTTGGCCATATTTCAGAGCTGCAACATCACTGGAGTGCCCAAAAGCACAAGGTGTGCAATACTCAGAGACATGGCCAAGGTAAGAAAGGCTGAAAGACGACCACCACTGAACAAGACACACAAGCTGAAACGTCAAGACTGGGCCAAGAAATATCTCAAGACTAATTTTTCTAAGGTTTTATGGACTGATGAAATGAGAGTGAGTCTTGATGGGCCAGATGGATGGGCCCGTGGCTGGATTGGTAAAGGGCAGAGAGCTCCAGTCCGACTCAGACGCCAGCAAGGTGGAGGTGGAGTACTGGTTTGGGCTGGTATCATCAAAGATGAGCTTGTGGGGCCTTTTCGGGTTGAGGATGGAGTCAAGCTCAACTCCCAGTCCTACTGCCAGTTTCTGGAAGACACCTTCTTCAAGCAGTGGTACAGGAAGAAGTCTGCATCCTTCAAGAAAAACATGATTTTCATGCAGGACAATGCTCCATCACACGCGTCCAAGTACTTCACAGCGTGGCTGGCAAGAAAGGGTATAAAAGAAGAAAATCTAATGACATGGCCTCCTTGTTCACCTGATCTGAACCCCATTGAGAACCTGTGGT
This sequence comes from Bombina bombina, assembly GCF_027579735.1. NCBI lineage: Eukaryota > Metazoa > Chordata > Amphibia > Anura > Bombinatoridae > Bombina > Bombina bombina. The sequence continues at coordinate 1,197,403,940 of NC_069502.1, forward strand.
CCATCATCAAATGTGAGATTTACAAGGAGGGAAAACAGTACACCTCTCTGAACAGTGCCTGGGAGGCTGTGGTTGCTGCTGCACGCAATGTTGATGGTGAACAGCTGGCAAGAAAGGGTATAAAAGAAGAAAATCTAATGACATGGCCTCCTTGTTCACCTGATCTGAACCCCATTGAGAACCTGTGGTCCATCATCAAATGTGAGATTTACAAGGAGGGAAAACAGTACACCTCTCTGAACAGTGTCTGGGAGGCTGTGGTTGCTGCTGCACGCAATGTTGATAGTGAACAGATCAAAACGCTGTCAGAATCCATGGATGGCAGGCTTTTGAGTGTCCTTGCAAAGAAAGGTGGCTATATTGGTCACTGATTTGTTTTTGTTTTGTTTTTGAATGTCAGAAATGCATATTTGTGAATGTTGAGATGTTATATTGGTTTCACTGGTAAAAATAAATAATTGAAATGGGTATATATTTGTTTTTTGTTAAGTTGCCTAATAATTATGCACAGTAATAGTCACATGACAAATTGGTTAGCAAAAGAAACTAACCGAAAAAAGATACTAATAAGCACTCAAAAGACCCCCAATTATATGGAGTAGGAAAAAGAAACACACTAATAAAAACATAAATCTTTATTGGAAATACTAAAATCTGGGATTTAAAACTAAAATGCTGGTCTGGAGTTCCCAGTACAAAGACTGGATATGAACCACTAGAACCTCTGGTTAGTGGTAGCCAATGCTATAATTGATCATATATAATATGATTGCTACAGGGCACAACTTTATCTATGTGTTTAACATATAACACTATTGTTACTTATTTTTTTTATGTGATTTACCTTACCATCAAGGATACATTAGGTGAGAGTGCCAGCTGCTTTTGCAGAGATCATATCACCTTACCAACCATACTTTCTTGACCCCAATTGATATTTTCTAGTGATACACAAACCAGCGGCTCTCTAATTTGCCATTTGTTGACCACTAACCAGAGGTTCTAGTGGTTCATATCCAGTCTTTGTACTGGGAACTCCAGATCAGCATTTTAGTTTTAAATCCCAGATTTTAGTATTTCCAATAAAGATTTATGTTTTTATTAGTGTGTTTCTTTTTCCTACTCCATATAATTGGGGGTCTTTTGAGTGCTTATTAGTATCTTTTTTCGGTTAGTTTCTTTTGCTAACCAATTTGTCATGTAACTTTGCTGATACATAGCACCTAACCACACATTATTGTAGAATATTAAGGCCACGGACCTTATTAACTGAATGGTATAAGACCCGACACAACACGTTTAAGTGGTGCCATCAATCCTATCCGAATGCACAGTAATAGTCACCTGCACACACAGATATCCCCCTAAAATAGCTATAACTAAAAACAAACTAAAAACTACTTCCAAAACTATTCAGCTTTGATATTAATGAGTTTTTTGGGTTCATTGAGAACATGGTTGTTGTTCAATAATAAAATTAATCCTCAAAAATACAACTTGCCTAATAATTCTGCACTCCCCGTATATTAGTATATACCATTGAAACATCTTCGAAAAGTAAGCATGCAGAACTGAGTTAGTAGAATTAAATATAAATATATTACTATATACCATTGAAACATGTTAGAAAAGTAAGCATGCAGAACTGAATAAGTAGAGTAAAATCTAATTGCCATTTTAACCAACTTTACAATGTACTCCTGTCATCAAATTTATTTTCATTCTCTTTTTATCTTTATTTGAAAAGCAATAATTTCAGTTTAGATGCAGGCACATTGTGTGTGAAAACATTATTGTGTTCTTCTTGATGATTGGTTGGTAAATCCATGCACCAATAAAGAAGTGTTTTACATTGTATAGAACCCAAAACGTAGATGGCTTTTTTTTATATATAAAAAAAAAAATAAGAGAATGAAGCAAATTTAAAAATTGAAGTGAATTATACATTTGTTTAAAATGGCATGTTCTATTACAATCCCAATAGAAAAAAAATTGGTTCAGTGTACAATTATTATAATTGTAGTTTTAAGCATAATTTTTATGTTTTGAAAATAAACAACTTGGATTAATTACATTTTTTTTTTTAAATTCAAATTTTTTTTTATATATATGTTTATAGATATGAAAAGTAGGAAAATGAAGTGTGAACAGCCACCACGCTACCTCAGGTCAATGTTGGTGCAAACACCCAGAAGTGAAGCTCTTTCTTCACCTTTGCCAATAACACTATTGGATATTGAATTATCTCCCAATCCATATGAAGTTTTTCATAAAAACACACAGACAGGTAATGACTTATTATTTAATTTTTATATAATATATTTTAGATTTTGGCTTAAATAGTTTTAGCATGCAATGTTAAGCAATTTTCTAATTTACTTCTATTATCAATTTTTCTTCATTCTCTTGCTATCTTTATTTAAAAAAGAAGGCATCTAAACTAAGGAGCTAGCCAATTTTTGGTGTAGCACCATGGACAGCACTTTTTTATTGGTTCTGTCCAATTAGCAAGGACAACACAGTTGGTTCACCAAAAATGGGCTGGCATCTAAACTTACATTCTTGCTTTTCAAATAAAGATACCAAAAGAATGAAGTACAATAGATAGTTTATTTAAATTGCATGCTCTATATGAATCATGAAAGAAAAAAATTGGGTTCAGTGTCCCTTTTAATGACTTATTATTTAAGTTTTAAATAATATATTTTAGGTTTTGGCTTTAATAGTTTTCTATCTTTATCTTTGTAATTACGTTCATAGATATTACCATGGAAGACATGGAAAATAGTATTGAAATGGAAGATTTTCAAAATCCTGATAGTGTGCTAATATTTGAAGCCTTGAGTTCAGGTGATACTCAACCAAGGATAAAAGTTTTAACAACAATGATGGTAGATAAAGGTATGTTTCATACTCAGTAATCTTAAATCTAAGAAAATCAAAGTTTTAACTAATACATATTGTATATTTCTACTAGGAGTTGGCTCAGATGAAAGCTTTAAAGGAGTGGACATAAGTGTAGAAGCTAATATAGTAGATAACGTAGATAACAGCACATCAGGAGGTAATATTTGTGATGAAATAAACCATATGATACATTGCATATGTATATGTAAATTGAATTAAAATTTTCTTTGCCTTTATTTTGCGACAGATTTATCTTCAACAGCAACTATTGAAACTGCAGACAAAAGTACTCAGAGTTGTCTTGAAGATCATGTTAAACAAAAAATTTCTAAAATTAGGGCAACTTTGGGAATGTTAATGGAACAAGTAGATTTTTTATACCATAAATATGTTATTTGATTTAAAAAAAAAAATTTTCATGATGATTGTCAGAAGAATGACAATTAATAAATGAGAAAAACTTTTTTGGTGAAGAATCAATAGTGATTTTGAATTTATGTAAATAAAACATATTTTTTTAATACAACCCCTATGCTTCGAAGGACTGGAAAATTCCATCTTGAGCCCTTTTCTATGGCTGCATCTCTTTCATAAAAAGTTATTCTTTGTACATTTGATGTTCCTTAGAGTTACTGTTCCTACAAAAGGTATTATGTTTGGTTATGTTTATAAGCTATTTCCCTCAATCTCAATAAAGCCTCTAAAGGAAAGGGGGAAAGGAGATAAGAAAAGAAGGGAAAAAGACAGGGGAGGAGAAAAATTAGAACTAACATTTAAAAGCTTAAAGGCTGGGAAAGGAAATCCCCATTATGATAGACTTGGACACTAATAAACATTCAACTTCTATGTTCCTAATTCCCAGTTATAGTGTTACAGTATACATTATTCTGAAGATGTCTTAACTAATACCTAAGTTACCTAACATTTGTAGAAATGCTTAAAACAATGTATGACTAATTGTAACAGGATTAATGTATGCTTTTTCTTTATTTCAATAAATCTTTTTTAAAAAAAAAAAAAAAAAAAAAAAAACGAAAAAAAAACAAACATATTTTTTTGGGCATAAAAAATTTGTCTTTATTAAACAATAACATTTTAAACTTAAAGAACACAAATAATAACTAATTAAAAAATATATCGATGAAAACAATTAACATAAAATACAACTTTAGGGACTAAGGTGTTATAAATAATAAATTAAATGTTCACTGCAGACGTGGCCTCTTTGGGTCTGTTGTACCCTCCCTTTCACTGACAATAGACAACAGAGATTGTACTGTCCTTTCACTGATGGATAAAGCACTGTTAATTTGCAGGTTTTTCTCTTCATCCATCCACCTCTGCCACTGGAACATTTCTCTTTGCAGCTGTAATTTCTGCCTTTCAATGTCATTCCTTTCCATTTCCAGTTCAATATTTTTTTCTGACAGAGCTGCCCAGCGTTCAATATTAGTGTTTATAATATTTTGCATATCTCTGTGGTCCTCTCTATATTGTCTTGCAAGGGTCAACATTTCCCTTAATCCCACATCAGCTAATAGTCCTTCTGCCGGTGTATTATCAATATTTAGAGCACCTGTTTCCAGTGTAATTGGTGGTGCCTGTGTTTCAACAGGTTCCTCCAGGTTTTCCGGTGTGTGTATTTCATCCGGTTGTGCATCTCCACATTCTTCAAGAATATCTGGAGTCTCGCTTCCATCATGCCCTCCTGGTGGTTCATCTTGAATGGGATTTTCCACTATTGGCATGAGATTGATAGTGATCTCCCTTGATGAGTTTTCTTCTTCTAGATCAAGACATAACAAATTGTTAGTAAATAAAAATAAAAATTTCTAAAAACACTTGCAGAAATAGAATAGAAGGAGAGAGCAGATACAACAGTCATACACAAATTTAAGTTATATTATATATATATATACATATGTGATACATACCATCAAATAATGGAGATGAATGTCCAGTCAATCTCTGGAAAAGACGTCCCAAATCACCTATAAAAAAAAAAAAAAAAATTTTTTTTAGTCAATGTAACCATATATTCAAACGCTATTACATTCAGTGAAATTTCTATTAGTAAAATTATTAATGAAAATGTACTTTGAAATTAACTGGACACTGAACCAAAAATAATATTTTTGAGAATAAGATATATAGCATGGAATTTCAATCAACTTTATAATTTAATACTATTAACAATTCTCAAAAAGAAAATAATGATAAAATTTAAACCCATTAGAAAGTTGCTTACAATTGCATGCTCTACATGAATCCTCATTTAAAAAAATTTGTACAGTGTCCCTTTCAGGAAAATCTAAGATCATTGCTATTTGTCCTTCAAATTCCATTCCATCAGTAAAAGATCTCGAAATCGATTATGTCAATAATGACATTTTTTTTTTTTTTTTTTTTTTTATTTATTACTTTTTATTGATGAAGCTGAATTATAAGATACATTATAAGTTGTTTTTTTATAGTATTCTATTCAGTCACAATTATCTGTTTTGAAGCTCACATTTAGTTTTTTTTTTTTTTTTTAAATATTTTTATTGAGGTTTTAACAGACAAATCACAAGATAAAAAGAAAGTACATCATACACAGTTAGTAAATACAAGAAGTTTCAAGTACTATACAATAGCGAGTGTAAACAGGCAATCCAAAAACAAGAAAATAAGCAATAGTAAAACACTCAGATATATTATGGTGATTTGCCAATTTAAATGTGAACCTTCTATTGATCTTAGGAGGCCACTCTTGGACCTCATATCTAAGTAGTATAAGCCAGTTAGAGAAGGTTACCATGAAATAAGGGAGACCGCTTTTGGGCCCCCAAACAAACCTCTTTTTTTTAATAATTAACATGGGTTAGTTATGCACACTTTAAATAGTATGTAAAAAATAAAGATAACATGGTAATGATATATTTATTTATGTAAGAAATAGCCGACTATCCCCTAATTGAATGTAAACCGTAACCATAACTATGAAATAAAAACCTTACATGTGGAACAAGACCTATTTCAGAAACCCCTCTCTAGCCCCAAGGGAGATGATATGGAATCTGGAATATGCAGGTTATATGGGAGTCTAAATATATAGCATGAGTTGTAAGAGAGTGTGTCATTTTTTGGTGTCAAAGCAGTGCCAGCTCCCTTGACAGCCATTTGAGAATCGGCTAGCAGCTCTACTAATGTTGTGTAAACATCTCATATTTAAAGATGAGAATTAAAGACCTTAAGACTAGAGGAGTGCGATAGACATGGTAACATATAGCCATAACCTAATTATGGAGTATGTTGAGTTCAACTTTCCATGAGATGCATTGGTGGTAGTCACTAAGTGCTAAGTCTATAAACTATGAAGGCCTCATATATTAAGCCACTCATATTGGTGGATTGTAGTGTGCTAAATCCTTGCTCAATAAATTTATAAAGCAAGCTAGACAAATAAAGCTACCCAGACATACATTTACATAGATGTTTATAAAAAGGGGATCCTCAGATGGCGATGAATGTTAGATCGCACCGCCCCGGCCGTAGGCGGTGACCTCCAAAGACTAATAAAAAGGCCCAAGGATCATTTTCTAGGGTAACCATGAAGCAAAATAGGTATTTTAGTAATGCCATATGCTGGTGCTGGGACTCTACATATAGTTCTTCTAAGAAATAAAATATAGTTCTGGTAAAAGCAAGCCCAGAAACAGCGTACCAGCAAACCCAATGTCTCTGACTTTACTATGATCAGTGTACTTAGCTAACATCTCAGAGAGCTCAGTAAAATCAGTGTTGGCTACACAGTATGAGCAGCCCATGTGTATTAGATAGTGAGGGATGCTTTACCTAGAGATCAGTAAGGTTATTGCAATGTAAGGCGTATCAATTATAATACCACATGTGTTCAGATGAGAAGATGTAGATGAAGTCTTGGGCTGGCTCTTGATGAGAAATCTAAGTGGTTAAACAACAACATTCCTCAAAAGAGATACCTTCATATGGGAGCAGGGTGACGGTGAGAGGGCAAACATATTTATGCTGGATACTGGCCTAGGACCATAAGGAAGGGCTGCACATTAATATAATACACACACTCAAAGCACTATGATATACTCTATATAATAGAGTGATAGAATCATTCTTAAAATTGGCAAGTGACAAACTGAAAATAAAATGTAAAATTACATGCAAATTATCTAAACAACGAACCCAACACCCCTTAGACCCCTGCTAGGTAACCAAACATAGCAGTCTTGTTGAAAATTGTAAAAACAGTATAAGCATCTAGTAAACAGGTGTTCAGATGGTAAGATAAGATGGAGTATCTCCGTGTTTCAAGTGCTGTTGCTCTCATTAAGTCATAGTTACCATTCGTTAGCAATTATAGGGAAAGGAAGTCGTGCTTTGGAAAATATGTCCACAAACTTGGTAGTCTAATGATAATTAGATGAGCAGTGGGTTCCATAACATACCCGCTGCAAATTAGCACTTGCAGTTAATAAGCCTCATCAACCTACCCCTGTCTTCATGATCCGGGCGTTAGCCATGGTATCTGCACAACCCATCGGCTGCTGTTGTGTGTGGAGTACCGACCCTGGCACGCACCACTTAGCTAACAGAAGCGACGCCATCTGAGGTAAGCGTCCTCTGTCAGGCCACCTTCGGCTTCTAAACATTACTAGGTATTGCGGTCTTGGTGTTATCAGCCCAGCCAGGCCGATAACAGAGAGTGGCGTCAGAGGTGGCTGAGACCATGAGTGTGATGCTAGATCGCCACTTCTGTCTTGAGTGTCTGGATCCGGGTTGCTCATGAAGTTTTCTAGCCTTTTCAGGGTTATCTTCTGACCCGCTGCACGACACAGCTGTTCAATAGCTCCAGCACGGCAGTGCATAGTTAGCGCGGGGGATGCTCTTAGCTCTATAGTGTTTTCAACCTCCGGCTCCTCCGCTATGGCTGGCAAAAGTACTAGCCCCACAGGCGTGGGACTCTGAGGAGATAATAGTTCGCCATCCGAGCTAGTCACTGCGCTCCGATCCTCTGGGGCGCTTGTCAGGGCCGGTAAGGTTGCACTCAAAGTGGTAACTTCTGAGGGAGTGTTTGGTAGCTTGCAGAGTGCCTCAGAGAATTCCTCTCGATAGCGTAGGAGCAAACAGCTTATTTCGTTTAGGAGGTAAATGGGATCCATAGTAGATATATTGTCCTCAGGGGATAGTCAGCATGCAATAGTCTGGGCATATATTTTTACAGTGTGTTTGCGGTGTATCACTGCTTAGTAACGACAGGAGTGCAACGGCCTCCCGCCGGGGGGTTGTGGGATGGTAGGCCGCAATCCTTAAGTCGTGCCGGGATGCTGTGTATGGTCTTAGTTCCAAAAATAACGTTATGCAATGAGAGAGCGTTCTATGCTGTGTATCCTGAATCCAAAAAGTATAGGTAATGGAATGATAAAGAAGGAGTTTTACTCATTTTGGAACAGAGAGTTAGAGGAGCTGAAGATTTTGCAGCCTATCATGGCCGCTGCCCGGAAGTTCCCCCCTCAATAATGACATTTGACATTTTTAAAAAAAAATAAAAATAATTATTTGATAGATAAAAGAGATAAAACACACAACATTGAAATTATTCATTAAATTTGTAAAGTACTTACCAGTTGCTCTGCCAACACCAGTTTCTGGAGTGCTGGTCCTTACATCAGGAAGTGTGTCCGCTGATGAAGTACTGTGTGTAACACTAGATGTGGAGCGTATGAATTGGCCATGTGAAAAACTGGCCGAAGGTCTGGAACCAGCTGCACTGGGTGGTCTGTAAACAGCAGAAGAAGAAGTAGAACAAGTGGGCACTTCGTTGTTACTCCTCACAGGCTCTGCTTGTGTTGTTGGTGTTGCTAAAAAAAAATATATATATATTAATACTTCAGTTTTCTTTTTATTTCTAGTTTAAACTGAAAGCTAAAAGTGTTAAAGGACCAGTAAACACAGCAGATTTGCATAATCAACAAATGCAAGATAACAAGACAATTCAATAGCATTTACTCTGAATTTCAAATGAGTAGTAGATTCTTTTCTAACACATTTTAAAGTTAGGTATATTTCCACTCCCCCTGTACCATGTGATAGCAATCAGCCAATCACAAATGCATATACGTATAGTCTGAGTTCTTGCACATGCTCAGTAGGAGCTGGTGACTCAAAAAAAGTGTATATATAAAAGACTGTGCACATTTTTTTAATGGAAGTAAATTGGAAAGGTGTTTAAAATTACATGCTGTATCTGAATCATGAAAATGTAATAAAACCTGAGTGTCCCTTTAATAATAATATAATCACAGCAGTGCATGAAGGCTCAATCATTAAAGGGACATGAACAAATAAAATTTCCTTTCGAGATCTCATAAGAAAATGCTTTTTCAAAAATATTTAATTGTATTATGTTTTTGGCTTCATTGGATTGATATACTTTGCTGAAAAGCAAATCTATACAGTCACAGTAAATGATCATTGATTGATGCACATAGATGGGTCATATGACTGCGTCAACTATGTGCATAGCTATGTCTGAAAAAAGTATATGTTTTAGAAAGCGGAGAACAATTATATATTCTAATTTTGAAAGATGTTAAAAATAATATTCTATACTCTATACTCAAATACCGCTACATGGAAGTCAATAGATCAGAGATTTAAGAAGGCATGTGATCTGGGGTCAGTCAGAATATGCAGAGATAAAAGTTAAAGTGATATGAATTTAAAATAATTGTATTTCATGATTTATGTCGAACATACCATGTTACACAACATCAATATTTTTGTAATAGTTTCAAATTACATTATTTCTATTGTCATTATCTCTTTAAGGAGTTTCTATACAATACTGGTTTGTAAATGAACACATGGGTGTTATCTTTAGGGATCACTATATTTATAATCAACAAATGTATATTTCCGTTATAGCTTTAAAAAAAAGGCAGTATAACAACCCTATTATTGTACAATCCCTTATACATATATGCAACATAAATGATTACAGTATATGGGGCCTAAATGGCCTATATGGATTCAGATACGGAAGCGTAAGAAGTCAGATCATGTTATTTTTAAGAAATATATATTGGAGACAATGAGCTATCATAATTTAACAAACATTTTTGCGTCAATTATGTTGTACATTTACCTCTTAAATCACTGTCACAATCATCCGTTATGCCAGTGATGATCTCTGGTCCCAGACGCTGAACAAGCTTCTGCTCATAGTCGTTGAGGTCTGCCACATATGCTGGTCCACCTCTGGTAGCACGTGCCAATTTTTTTTCTCTGGCCAATTTAGCTTTGGCGAAACGTTTAATGTCGATGTAACACTTCTTCAGCTGATCGACATCCTTTTTTCCTGGACCCTGGGCACTAACGGCATCGCTGACCCTTTGCCAGATCTGCTTCCTCCTAGAAAAATTTGTCTATTTGACACGACATCCAAACAAATAATCATAAGAGTCAATAATCATGTCAATCAAAACAACGTTTTGCTGATGCGAAAAGTGAGGATTCTTGGATTTTGAAGCGGTTTCAGATCCAGATGAAGCCATATCGAATTTGTAAATAAAGATCACAAAAAATAACGCTCTGTAATCACCCTCCAAAAATTTTGGAACAATAATAAAGTTGTTTAGAAAAGTTGTACTTTTATAGGAGCAAAATTCTATTCCCGCTACTACTATGACGTTCGTGACATCTTGCATGTCACGTGTTAACAATTGGCCAGACAATTCAACTGAAAGTTAAGTACATCAGCTTAGTCGCAGCGAGCGAGGCGTCAAATTTATCAATATTCCGCCACTGCTCGCGGCGGGCTAGACGTGTCTATTTATTGTGGAATTATTAGTACATAGCAACAGCAGACACCATTTCGCCCGCGGCAAGTAACAGCGAGTTTATCCGCGTCTACAATGACGAATTAATTGACGGCTTAGTACATGGAGCCCATAAACTTCATCTATAAGATTTCCTATTTGATGGCAAACAAGCTGATTGCCATAGCAACTTATCTCACCATTCCATCAACTTGACATTTATTTGAATGTAAATATTCCACATGTAACAAAAGACAAATTATATTGTGATAGCATTCATCTGGGATTCATTAAATGCACCTTTGTGAATTACACACTGACAAGAGAAGATTCAATCTAATTCTGCTTCTGTTTATATGGAGACACCTCTTCGGAACTGGAGATGATTATTTTCAAAAAGAATAATTTTATTGATTTAATCATCATTTATGTTCCGATGAGTACGATCTGTACAGCTGTGTGTTGTCAAGATTATGAGATATTATAGTTCCTTTTTTTTTGTAGAGAGATTCTTCAGCAATCGTTTCAAATATCCAATTTAACTTTTTTAGGAGAGCAAATACACATGAATATCTCAGTACATTTTTGTCTAATAATGAGGGAAAAGAACTGGTGGAAATGTGTTTCGGTTCATAAATATTTATCAGTGACCTATGCAAAAAGACAAAGGCATTTATGTCATAAATTGGTTCAAAATAAACCACAGGAAATAAACAAGTAATTATTATATAATGACCCTACACAATCCTAGCTACCTAACAGAGAATATTATTTAGCCTATTTAGAATACTAAATATATGTTGGACCACAGTTTTGTTTTTGTTTTTTAATATTTACTTATAAAGAGATACAATTTATTCCAATATTTTAACTGAACATTTTTTTTTGTTCTTCTATAAAATTTCCAGTTTATGGAAACTCTACAACCAGAATTTACATAATAGTCTGAAAATAAGTTTCCCTTGTTAAGGTGCTTAACATCACACACAAGACTATGCTCTATAAAAGATGTGAATATTTATAATGAGACTGCGTTTTTACAACAGGGAAGGAACAACTGTTGTTAACTGTTACTGCATTATAACTGCACAAGAGAGATTGGTTTATGAAAATACTATTTTTTTTATTCTTTATAGAACTAAAACTACACACATACTCCAGAATTGCATTAGATGTGAGATATATATGTGTGTGGTATTCTGTGAACAGCTTTAGTGTTTCCTCTTGGGTTCCTCATTTCTATTTTAGCACATTATATATAATCTGTCTCACAGCCCTAAACTGCTGCTTAGTTTGCCGATTTATAAAATGACTGTGCATATGGAAGTACTGATCATTATATTTCTGTGGGATAGATTACTAGAGCTCGCTAAGAAATAGAGGGATATTTATCAAAGCCTCAACTATGCTGCATTCGCCGGCACCAATACGCTCGCCTAACATCGCGGCCACGGACCTGAATACGCTCTACATATTTATTTAAAAAAACGTCAAAAAGCCACGCACCAAGTTGTTAACTTAAAGTCATCGATCTGCTATTCGGCTTTTTACCAACTTTATTTATACCCTGTCACTAAACGCTGCCACTATACTAAAATGTTTAACCCCTATCCCGCTGCTCCCGGACCCCGCCACAACTGTAACAAAGTTATTAACCAAAACAAAAAAAGGGGGAAAAAAGCTGCACACAAACTAGAATAATAATTATAAGATAACAGGTGCTACCTAGAGAAAATATTTATAACAAACGCAACACGAGAGTGAATACCCCAAAATAAGGGGTTCCAAAAGTCTAGGCTGAACAAGCACAACTGTAAATAATAAAGACTCAAGAGACATCTGTATCAAAAACTAAAACATACTTTAATAATCCACACATATCACAATCATACCACATTCATACATGGGATCCCAAGTAGGAGAAAGTCATATGGCCGAGAGAAAACTTCTGGTGCACCAGGGAGAGACATATAGGTATATTTCAACCAGAATTGCTGAATATTGTAATCCAAAGGGAATTCAATCTTTATCATATGTGTCCCCAAAGTGCCACTCAGCCAAACTAGCCGGACCAAAACCCACGACCCAAGGACATTTTCAAATCACTTAAAAGCATACCTTAGAAGCCGTGCGTTATGAAACATTCACAGGTGCAGAAACTATTGTTTCCTCCTTTATGCAACAAGTGGTTAACAATACTACCTGTGTCCGTGACGCTAACGGCATAAATATCTTCAATGCTTAAGTATTGCATGGTCTTCCAGGGCAGGTCAGGGCTAGCAGGGATCTGATGTTGTGGTAAACTGTAAAGCTGCAAAGCACCAATGAGTCTGAACGCTCGTTTCACTCCTTCACTTAGTGCAGCGTGGAGCTTCTTCTGGGTGCTGACGTCACCTAGGTTGAAGTGCCTTTTTATTGGTACACAGTATTTGCCGGTTATGTCTTAATTCGTTGGAAAGCTTGTCAATCATGAATATGATGTTTACAATGTAGCAAGTTCGGACTTCTCTGCCCAATTATGCAGGCGTAGCATATCGTAGCTTGTCAGTGTAGCACTCTCTTGTTGCATTTGTTATAAAGTTATTAACCCCTATCCAGCCTCTCCCGGACCCCGCCACATCTGTAATAAAGTTATTAACCTCTATCCCGCCGCTCCCAGACCCCGCCGCCACTAAATAAATGTATTAACCCCTAAACCTCTGGCCTCCCACATCACTACCATTAACTAAACCTATTAACCCCTAAACCGCCAGCCCCCACATCGCCATAAACTAAATTAAGCTATGAACCCCTAAACCTAACAACCCGCTAACTTTATATTAAAATTACATCATTCCTAACTGGAACTTGACTGCAAGTGACATCATCCAACATGGCGTCCCTTGCATTCCTGTTGGCTGAAAGGTTCCAATCAGCCAATAGGATTAGAGCTGCTAAAATCCTATTGGCTGTTCCAATCAGCCAATAGGATTTGAGCAGCTCTCATCCTATTGGATGACGTTACTTGCATTCAAGTTCCAGTTTACAATGGCGACCATATTGAAGAGGAGCTCCGCACCAGATGTCTTCAGGAGGATGGACCCGCTCCGCACCGGATGATGAAGATGGAAGAGGCCGCCCGGATGAAGACTTCTTGCTGCCCAGATGAAGACTTTTTGCCGGCTGGATCCTTCAAAAACTGTAAGTGGATCATCGGGGTTAGTGTTAGGTTTATTTAAGGGTTTTTTGGGTGGGTTTTATTTTTAGAGTAGGATATGGGCAAGTAAAAAAGCTAAATGCCCTTTTAAGAACAATGCCCATACAAATGCCCTTTTCAGGGCAATGGGGAGCTTAGGTTTTTTTTAGATAGGATTTTTATTTGGGGGGGTTTGATTGTGGGCGTGGTGGGTTTTACTGTTGGGGGGGTGTTTGTATTTTTTTTTACAGGTAAAAGAGCTGATTTCTTTTGGGCAATGCCCCACAGGGGCCATTGGTAGTTTATTGTAGGCTAGGGTTTTTTTTATTTTGGGTGGGCTTTTTTTTTTATAGGGCTATTCGATTAGGTGTAATTCATTTTTATTTTGATACTGTGTTTTTTTTTTGTTTGTAATTTAGTGTTTTTTATTTTTTGTAACTTAACGTTTATTTTTTTTGTAATTTAGTAATTTTTAATAGTAGATTTAATTAATTTGAGTAGGGTTAGGTTTTTTTAATATGTAATACAGTTAATTTAATAGTAGGTAGTTTAATATAATTTTTGTATAATAGGGTAGGTTAATTAATAGTTTAGAATTAGTTTATTTTAATTCTACAGGTAGGTAAGTTATTATAAGATAGGGATGTTGTAATTTTAATGTAAAGATAGCAGGTTGTTAGGCTTAGGGGTTAATAGCTTAATTTAGTTTATGGCGATGTGGGGGGCTGGCGGTTTAGGGGTTAATAGGTTTAGTTAATGGTAGTGATGTGGGAGGCTAGCGGTTTAGGGGTTAATAACTTTATTTAGGGTGCGGCGGGTCCGGGAGGGGCGGGATAGCGGTTAATACATTTATTTAGTTGTGGCGGGGTCCGGGAGAGGCAGATTAGGGGTTAATAACATTATGTAGGTGGCGGCGATGTTGGGGCGGCAGATTAGGGGTGTTTAGACTCGGAGCTTATGTTAAGGTGTTAGGTTTAAACGTTACTTGTTTTCTACCATATAAATCAATGGGATATCTGGCAGCATCGAACATAAGCTTTCGCTGCTTTCCAACTCCCATTGATTCCTATGGCATTCGCGGCCTCCAGAATGGCAGATTGAAAACCACTTTTAAAAAGTGTCAAATATTTCTGAATGTGTATTCGGAACATCTGTAATGATGTAAGCATCAATCTGTGCCGGATTGAGACCGGCGGATCGTATGTTACATCACAGATTTCAAATGTTGCCGGTGTAGGCTTTGATAACTAGGTCGAATCAAGTTTGCCACAATTAGGCTGCGTAATTCCAGCTTATTTGTGGTTGACGGCTTGATAAATATCCCCCTTAGTGTACTCCTGTCAGGTTGGCGCACATAAGCCTGACACTAATTCTTCATGTGCGCTTAAGGCGCCTTATATATTTTAAAAAAATAACAGAATTTATGCTTACCTGATAAATTACTTTCTCCAACGGTGTGTCCGGTCCACGGCGTCATCCTTACTTGTGGGATATTCTCTTCCCCAACAGGAAATGGCAAAGAGTCCCAGCAAAGCTGGCCATATTGTCCCTCCTAGGCTCCGCCCACCCCAGTCATTCGACCGACGGACAGGAGGAAATATATATAGGAGAAACCATATGGTACCGTGGTGACTGTAGTTAGAGAAAATAATTCATCAGACCTGATTAAAAAACCAGGGCGGGCCGTGGACCGGACACACAACGTTGGAGAAAGTAATTTATCAGGTAAGCATAAATTCTGTTTTCTCCAACATTGGTGTGTCCGGTCCACGGCGTCATCCTTACTTGTGGGAACCAATACCAAAGCTTTAGGACACGGATGAAGGGAGGGAGCAAATCAGGTTACCTAAACGGAAGGCACCACAGCTTGCAAAACCTTTCTCCCAAAAATAGCCTCCGAAGAAGCAAAAGTATCAAATTTGTAAAATTTGGCAAAAGTGTGCAGTGAAGACCAAGTCGCTGCCCTACATATCTGGTCAACAGAAGCCTCGTTCTTGAAGGCCCATGTGGAAGCCACATCCCTAGTGGAGTGAGCTGTGATTCTTTCAGGAGGCTGCCGTCCGGCAGTCTCATAAGCCAATCGGATGATGCTTTTAAGCCAAAAGGAAAGAGAGGTAGAAGTCGCTTTTTGACCTCTCCTTTTACCAGAATAAACAACAAACAAGGAAGATGTTTGTCTGAAATCTTTTGTAGCCTCTAAATAGAATTTTAGAGCACGGACTACGTCCAAATTGTGTAACAAACGTTCCTTCTTTGAAACTGGATTCGGACACAAAGAAGGTACAACTATCTCCTGGTTATTTTTGTTAGAAACAACCTTAGGAAGAAAACCAGGCTTAGTACGCAAAACCACCTTATCTGCATGGAACACCAGATAGGGCGGAGAACACTGCAGAGCAGATAACTCGGAAACTCTTCTAGCAGAAGAAATTGCAACCAAAAACAAAACTTTCCAAGATAGTAACTTAATATCTATGGAATGTAAAGGTTCAAACGGAACCCCTTGAAGAACTGAAAGAACTAGATTTAGACTCCAGGGAGGAGTCAAAGGTCTGTAAACAGGCTTGATCCTAACCAGAGCCTGAACAAATGCTTGAACATCTGGCACAGCTGCCAGTCTCTTGTGTAGTAAGACAGATAACGCAGAGATCTGTCCCTTTAGAGAACTTGCAGATAATCCTTTCTCCAAACCTTCTTGTAGAAAGGAGAGAATCTTAGGAATTTTTATCTTATTCCATGGGAATCCTTTGGATATAGATATATTTTTTCCATATTTTATGGTAAATTTTTCTAGTTACCGGTTTTCTGGCCTGAACCAGAGTATGTATCACAGAATCTGAAAACCCACGCTTTGATAGAATCCAGCGTTCAATCTCCAAGCCGTCAGCTGGAGGGAAACTAGATTTGGATGTTCGAATGGACCCTGAACAAGAAGGTCCTGTCTCAAAGGTAGCTTCCATGGTGGAGCCGATGACATATTCACCAGGTCTGCATACCAAGTCCTGTGTGGCCACGCAGGAGCTATCAAGATCACCGAGGCCCTCTCCTGATTGATCCTGGCTACCAGCCTGGGAATGAGAGGAAACGGTGGAAATACATAAGCTAGGTTGAAGGTCCAAGGTGCTACTAGTGCATCTACTAGAGTCGCCTTGGGATCCCTGGATCTGGACCCGTAGCAAGGAACCTTGAAGTTCTGACGAGACGCCATCAGATCCATGTCTGGAATGCCCCATAATTGAGTTATTTGGGCAAAGATCTCCGGATGGAGTTCCCACTCCCCCGGATGGAATGTCTGACGACTCAGAAAATCCACCTCCCAGTTTTCCACTCCTGGGATGTGGATCGCAGACAGGTGGCAGGAGTGATCCTCCGCCCATTGAATTATTTTGGTCACTTCTTTCATCGCCAGGGAACTCCTTGTTCCCCCCTGATGATTGATATATGCAACGGTCGTCATGTTGTCTGATTGGAACCTTATGAATCTGGCCTTTGCTAGTTGAGGCCAAGCTCTGAGAGCATTGAATATCGCTCTCAGTTCCAGAATGTTTATCGGGAGAAGAGACTCTTCCCGAGACCATAGACCCTGAGCTTTCAGGGATTCCCAGACCGCGCCCCAGCCCACTAGACTGGCGTCGGTCGTGACAATGACCCACTCTGGTCTGCGGAAGCTCATTCCCTGGGACAGATGGTCCAGGGTCAGCCACCAATGGAGTGAATCTCTGGTCTTTTGATCCACTTGAATCATTGGAGACAAGTCTGTATAATCCCCATTCCACTGTTTGAGCATGCACAGTTGTAATGGTCTTATATGAATTCGTGCAAAAGGAACTATGTCCATTGTTGCAACCATCAACCCTACTACTTCCATGCACTGCGCTATGGAAGGACGAGGAACAGAATGAAGCACTTGACAAGAGCTTAGAAGTTTTGATTTTCTGACCTCTGTCAGAAAAATCCTCATTTCTAAGGAATCTATTATTGTTCCCAAGAAGGGAACTCTTGTCGACGGAGACAGAAAACTTTTTTCTATGTTCACCTTCCATCCGTGTGATCTGAGAAAGGCTAGAACGATGTCCGTATGAGCCTTTGCTTTTGACAGGGACGACGCTTGTATTAGAATGTCATCCAAGTAAGGTACTACTGCAATGCCCCTCGGTCTTAGAACCGCTAGAAGGGACCCTAGCACCTTTGTGAAAATCCTTGGAACAGTGGCTAACCCGAATGGGAGGGCCACAAACTGGTAATGCTTGTCCAGAAAAGCGAACCTTAGGAACTGATGATGTTCTTTGTGGATAGGAATATGTAGGTACGCATCCTTTAGATCCACGGTAGTCATAAATTGACTTTCCTGGATAGTGGGTAGAATCGTTCGAATGGTTTCCATCTTGAACGATGGTACCCTGAGAAATTTGTTTAGGATCTTCAAATCCAAAATTGGTCTGAAAGTTCCCTCTTTTTTGGGAACTAAGAACAGATTGGAATAAAATCCCATTCCTTGTTCCTTTATTGGAACTGGGTGTATCACTCACATCTTTAACAGGTCTTCTACACAATGTAAGAATGCCTGTCTCTTTATTTGGTTTGAGGATAAGTGAGACATGTGAAACCTTCCCTTTGGGGGTAGTTCCTTGAATTCCAGGAGATAACCTTGAGAAACTATTTCTAGCGCCCAGGGATCCTGAACATCTCTTGCCCAAGCCTGAGCAAAGAGAGAGAGTCTGCCCCCCACTAGATCCGGTCCCGGATCGGGGGCTACTCCTTCATGCTGTTTTGTTAGCAGTGGCAGGCTTCTTGGCCTGCTTACCCTTGTTCCAGCCTTGCATCGGTTTCCAGGCTGGTTTGGGTTGTGAGGCATTACCCTCTTGCTTAGAGGATGCAGAATTAGAGGTCGGTCCGTTCCTGAAATTGCGAAAGGGACGAAAATTAGACTTATTTTTAGCCTTAAAAGACCTATCTTGTGGAAGGGCATGGCCCTTTCCCCCAGTGATGTCTGAAATAATCTCTTTCAATTCTGGTCCAAATAGAGTTTTACCTTTGAAAGGGATGTTAAGCAATTTTGTCTTGGATGGCACATCCACTGACCAAGACTTTAGCCAAAGCGCTCTGCGCGCCACGATAGCAAACCCTGAATTTTTTCGCCGCTAATCTAGCTAATTGCAAAGCGGCATCTAAAATAAAAGAGTTAGCCAATTTAAGTGCGTGAACTCTGTCCATAACCTCCTCATATGGAGTCTCTCTACTGAGTGACTTTTCTAGTTCCTCGAACCAGAACCACGCTGCTGTAGTGACAGGAACAATGCACGAAATAGGTTGTAGAAGGTAACCTTGCTGTACAAAAATCTTTTTAAGCAAACCTTCCAATTTTTTATCCATAGGATCTTTGAAAGCACAACTATCTTCGATAGGAATAGTAGTGCGTTTGTTTAGAGTAGAAATTGCCCCCTCGACCTTAGGGACTGTTTGCCATAAGTCCTTTCTGGGGTCGACCATAGGAAATAATTTCTTAAATATAGGGGGGGAACAAAAGGTATGCCGGGCTTTTCCCACTCCTTATTTACTATGTCCGCCACCCGCTTGGGTATAGGAAAAGCGTTGGGGTGCGCCGGAACCTCTAGGAACTTGTCCATCTTGCATAATTTCTCTGGAATGACCAAGTTGTCACAATCATCCAGAGTAGATAACACCTCCTTAAGCAGTGCGCGGAGATGTTCTAATTTAAATTTAAATGTCACAACATCAGGTTCAGCTTGATGAGAAATTTTTCCTGAATCTGAGATTTCTCCATCTGACAAAACCTCCCTCATGGCCCCTTCAGATTGGTGTGAGGGTATGACAGAACAATTATCATCAGCGCCCTCTTGCTCTTCAGTGTTTAAAACAGAGCAATCGCGCTTTCTCTGATAAGTAGGCATTTTGGATAAAATATTTGCTATGGAGTTATCCATTACAGCCGTTAATTGTTGCATGGTAATAAGCATTGGCGCACTAGATGTACTAGGGGCCTCCTGCGTGGGCAAAACTGGTGTAGACACAGTAGGAGATGATGTAGTATCATGTTTACTCCCCTCATCTGAGGAATCATCTTGGGCAATTTCATTATCTGTGGCAGTACTGTCCTTACTTTGTTTGGACGCTATGGCACAATTATCACATAAATTTAAATGGGGAGACACATTGGCTTTCATACATATAGAACATAGCTTATCTGAAGGTACAGACATGTTAAACAGGCTTAAACTTGTCAACAAAGCACAAAAAACGTTTTAAAACAAAACCGTTACTGTCTCTTTAAATTTTAAACAGAAAACAATTTATTACTGAATATGTGAAAAAGTATGAAGGAATTGTTCAAAAATTACCAAAATTTCACCACAGTGTCTTAAAGCATTAATAGTATTGCACACCAAATTTCAGAGCTTTAACCCTTAAAATAACGGAACCGGAGCCGTTTATAAATTTAACCCCTATACAGTCCCAGCTATAGTCTTTGCTGAGACCAAACCAAGCCCAGAGGGGAATACAATACCAATTGATGCCTTCTAGAAGCTTTTCCAGCAATTTTTAGATTCTCACACATGCATCTGCATGCCCTGCTCTCAAAAAACAACTGCGCAGTAATGGCGCGAAAATGAGGCTCAGTCTATAACTAGGAAGGCCCCCTGACTGGAAAAGGTGTCTAACACAGTGCCTGCCGTTTAATAAACGTTCCCCAAGTTTATAAAAGCAAATTGTCAGCCTAAATCTGAATAAAATGCCCAAATAAAGCAATCGATTTAGCCCATAAAAATGTCTACCAGTTTTTTAGCCCATAATAAGCCCTTTATTCTATTTGTTTGACTAAGAAAATGGCTTACCGGTCCCCATGAGGGGGAATGACAGCCTTCCAGCATTACATGGTCTTGTTAGAAATATGGCTAGTCATACCTTAAGCAGAAAAGTCTGCTAACTGTTTCCCCCAACTGAAGTTACTTCATCTCAACAGTCCTATGTGGAAACAGCAATCGATTTTAGTTACTGTCTGCTAAAATCATCTTCCTCTCACAAACAGAAATCTTCATCCTTTTCTATTTCAGAGTAAATAGTACATACCAGCACTATTTTAAAATAACAAACACTTGATAGAAGAATAAAAACTACATTTAAACACCAAAAAACTCTTAACCATCTCCTTGGAGATGTTGCCTGTGCCACGGCAAAGAGAATGACTGGGGTGGGCGGAGCCTAGGAGGGACTATATGGCCAGCTTTGCTGGGACTATTTGCCATTTCCTGTTGGGGAAGAGAATATCCCACAAGTAAGGATGACGCCGTGGACCGGACACACCAATGTTGGAGAAATATATATTTTAAAATATTAATAATGAATTTAAATAATAATTATAGATGTACTAAAAAATTCTAAATAATCCATAGTGTGTGTGTGTATATATATATATATATATATATATATATATATATATATATATATATATATGGTCTAGACTCAAAAATTGTGAACTGGATGGAATGCTGGCTTAGTAAATGGAGTACATTCAGCAGAGGGGGCTGTTACTAGTGGTGTTCCTCAGGGTCAGTTTTGGGGCCTGTTTTGTTTAATATATTTATCTGTGATATCAGCAAAGGGCTACAGGGGAAAGTATGTCTATTTGCAGATAATATAAAAATTTGTAACAGAATGGATGTTCCAGGGGGGGGGGGTAGAAAAACTGATAAGTGATATACAACAATTGGAGGATTGGACAAATGACTTGGATCAAAAATTTAACACAGCAAAGTGTAAAATTATGCATTTACGGAAGAAAAATCCAAATGTTAATTGCAGACTCAATGACACTTTACTGACTGTTACAAATGAGGAACAGGGCTTGGGAATTATTATTTCAGATTATTTAAAATGTAGTAAACAGAGTAGTACTGCAGCGAGTAAGGCCAGCAGAATGCTTGGATGTATTTGCAGCAGAAATAGTAAGGTTCTTATGCCACTTTATAAATCATTAGTTAGGCCTCATCTTGAGTATTGTGTGCAGTTCTGGAGGCCATATCTTCAGAAGTATATTAACAAACTTGACTCTGTGCAAAGGAGGGCTACCAAAATGGTACATGGTCTAAAAAATAAAACTTACCAGAATAGGCTTAATGACCTAAATATGTATATCTTAGAGGAGAGAAGAGAAAGAGGTGATATGATAGCAGCTTTCAAGTACGTTAAAGGGCTTAGTAAAACTGAGGCTGTGGGTATTTTACATAAAATGGAAAATTCAGGAACAAGGGGTCATGATCTCAAGCTGAAAGGTAGTAGATTCAGGAGTAATTTGAGGAAGCTTCTTTACAGAAAGAGTGATTGATTTATGGAATAAACTTCCTCAAGAGGTAGTAATGACAAACACTGTGGGGAACTTTTAAAATGCCTGGGACAAGCATAAGGCTGTCCTACCAACTAGATAAGTTTATACTTTTAGGTAATATCGGGCAGACTTGCTGGGCCTATGGCTCTTATCTGCCGTCAATATCTATGTTTCTATAAACATTGGCACAAAGCTACTAGTTGTACAGACCTACGGATCAGGGTAGATACCACCTATTGGATAGACATTCTTTAGACTTAGGAGCCGATTTATTATCCCCCAAATACAGCCATATGCAGCTGTTTCCACGCAAGCCTTCAGGCTCATGCAACACGCCCCCCGCTTATTCACTTGCCGATCTATCTATTATAACACGTGGCTACTATAAACATAAAATATGTAAATCCCTGATCGAATAACAGCTATCAGATACAACTCTGAGCATTAGCACAACGGTCTTTATTATACCACTAATTACAAAAATGCTTCTATTGCTAGACGATCCTCTTATGTACATATCTAAGCAGCAATGTTAAGGGGGCTTAGCCTAAAACATGGCTATTCTGTACCTTGTTTTATCATAGACTATTTCAATGAATAAGTAATATTTCACAACCTTAATTGAGTATATGTGGGAGCTAGAGTCAAAACACTAAGGGCTAGATTACAAGTGGAGCACTAAATATCACTTGTGCACAAGCGATATTATTGCTACACTTTGTAATACCAGCGCTTGCTAGGAAGAGTGTGCTTCCATAGGCTGCAATGGGAGCTTCATTCTGATGCTGTCATAGACAAAACCTACAGTAAGTACAACGAAGGCTGTAAGTAGCGCAGCGATGGCAGCATATATATATATATATATATATATATATATATATATATATATATATATATATATATATATATATATGTAAAGAACTGTGCAAAAGTCTTAGGCCACCATTAGATTTGTTGTTTTAGCAAACGGCCAGAATATCAATTGGTCTAGAAAAAAACGTGACCGAGTGTGAATTTTTTTTTTTTCGGGTTGAATTTGGAAACATATCTAACTAACTTTAGATAGGTAATAACTTATTTTTACGCGAAAATATAGAAAGTGATGAATGAAACTTACATTTAATTAGCACACATAATGCTAGAGTTGATAGAGATTATGCTAACTTTACCTTCACTTTAAATAATTTTCTAGTATATTATACCAGGCTTCTTTCAGCACTACCCAGAGTTCTTTAGATTTAGGTTGTCTTTTATTTCTTATTCTGTCCAAGTGATCCAATGCTGCCTCTATAATATTCAGGTCTGGACTCTGTGGAGGCCAGTCCATGACTGTCAGTGTTTTATCAGCTGTTTTTCTCTCCAAATATGATTTCACGGCTGAAAAATAAAATCATTACCAATCAGGCGCTTTCCAGAAGGAATGACATGATGAATTAAAACCTGTCTGTACATTTCTGCATTCATGATCTTATCAATTCGGACAATATCGCCAACACCACTGGCAGAAATACAGCCCCAAACCAGGACAGACCGTCTACCATGTTTCACTAAAGGCCACAATCACTCATTCTTCCATCTCTCTCCAACTCTTCTTCTCACATATTGTCGAAGATTGGACCTAAAAATTTAAAACTTGGATTTGTCACTCCATAATACTCTTTTCCACTGTTCTTCATTTTAATCTATGTGTACTTTAGCATATGTTAGTCTTTTCACCCTGTTCCCCTTCCAGAAAGTGGTTTCTTGGCTGCTACCCTTTCACAAAGACGATTCCGGATCAAGCTTCTTTGGACTGTACAAAGGTCAACTTGGCATCCCAATAAAGCTTCCAGGTGCTGGACTTCTTCCGATCTCTCAAAGAAGAAACTCTGAGAAACTTTTTTCTCCAGATTCTTCAAATATCTTTATAACAGCTTGAATAACACATCTTGAGTATCCAGTTTATTTGATAATTTCCCTTTGAGAGTGGCCTTGCTGATGCAAAAGTATGATTTTATGTCTGGCAAATTCTGTGATCTTTGGCATTTTGAATGGAATGATGTGATTGAAAGTTGATTTTATTACCAAGCTTCCAATGAATTAAACTCATACTACATGTGTATGTAATGTTCAAGCATGTCTTGCACAATCCTTGTGTAATAGACTTTTTCACAGCACTCATTTTGACATGAAATAGTAGCACAAATACAAGTGTTAGCAATGACATTAATTGAGGTTCCATTCCATATAGGTTTACGAGAGCCAGGTTCCTGCTGTTGCTCAAGAGTAAGGGGATGTCACACTAAATACTTGCCACTTTAGCCTATGGAAGCTGTTTTTTCTGATTTTTTTTCTCTTTTTTTTAATACTGCATACAAATATCCTGTATTTTCTGGTTGTATTCTAATAAAGGGACTGAGCGATAATTATATATGGTCAACATACAATTGCAAAAAAAAAAAGCAATCTAATTTTGGTCTTAGACTTTTGCACAGTACTGTATATGCTTTTATATTTATGTGTTAATATGTATATATACACATATTAACACATAAATATATATGTATATAAGACCTGCCAACTTTAAAGCCCCCAAACTACCTAGTGTTGATGTTTTTTTTTTAAAAAAAATGCTACATCTTTTTTAAAAAAAACTATAATGCCCTCTATTTTGGGGGCATTTATGGCACTTTTAGAAAATTAACCAGAGATCTAATCAATAGCAATAACCACTTGTAATGACTGGTTATTTATCACGTGCCTGTTTGCGGGTGCGCAATAATTTAGCGCTCCACTTTGTAATCTAGCCCTAAATAATTATCTTAAAAATTGTAATTTATAATCCAGTGGGGCAGCCACTAGTCTAGCGATAGGAGCATTTTTGTAATATATGGTATAATATAGACCAAAGTTTTTGGTCATGTAAAACAAATCTAATTAGATTCTATGAGGTAAGCAAAAATGTTAAGGCTTTTGATACTATGCCACATGAGAGATTAATGTACAAAATTAAGGGACTGGGAATTTCTGAAAATGTTAGCTCATGAATGACTGGATAAAAGACAGGGAGCAACGAGTAGTAGTAAACGGATCATACTCAGATTGAACAAAGTTAATAAGCGGAGTCCCCCAGGGATCAGCACTGGGCCCTGTTCTTTTTGATCTTTTTATTAATGTCTTGGAGACAAGATTTAATAGCAACATCCCTATTTTTGCAGATGATACAAAGCTGTGTAAGGTAATTAGGTCAAGACAGGATGAACTTGCTTTGCAAGGGGATTTACAAAAATTGGAGGGATGATACAGTAAATGGCAATAGTCTATGAGTAAGCACCATTTTTGCTTGTCGAACCACACTGACTGATCATTTTTGTATTTTTACTTTATATTAATAAACATTTTTTTTTGTGGTACGAGAAATCAAATTGTGGAACATCTTGCCTAAGGAGGTAGTGACTGCCAATACCTTAGAGCAATTTAAAAATGACTTAGATACATTTCTGGTTAAAAACAGAATTCAGGGGTATGATTGTTTGTGTTAAATGTACAGTCTTTCTAATTGTTTAATATAATTTCAATTGTCAGCTGCTTTTTTGTAAATCAGGTAGGATCTATAAGTTGAACTTGATGGATTTCTGTCTTCTTTGAGCCTCATTTACTATGTTACTATATTAATTGTTTTAGAAACTGGGCAACTGTCAGGAGTTTGAACTGAAAGGGATACAAAGCTTATTGCACCTTTAAGTCCCTTTAACTTATACAGTCCCAGGAAAGTGAGTGAGAGAATCCCAGGTGCCTACCCTAAGGAGGCTAGGTATGAATAATCAGATGTACCAGTGTGGCTAAAAAGTGTATAATTTAATCAACGGTACAGCGAAATTCAGAACAATAAATACAAAGTAAAAACAAGTACAAGCTTCATGGATCCATGATAAGAAATACTATGTAACAGATTAGTAAAAAAATATATAAAAACAATAATAACAATACGTAATTGATTCCAGCAAGATATAGAACAAAGCCAATTTGGTACAAATCTTTTAACTTCTAATAGTGATCTTGGTAGATTAGACAGTGAAGTAATTCCTAAAAATCTAAATTCCAAACAGATAAAAGGACATAAAAGCTGTGCGGATTCCGGGGGCGGAGCCTAGCCATGACTTGAGATGGCTGCTTTCTTCTAGTGCTCTGTAGTCCCTTGTGTAAATTGCAAAAACTCAGCATGATCAAATAAAATTCTAACTTCCTAATGAACTTGGCAATACTCCCCATAACAGCAAGCAGCCTGTGGAACATTATTTGGAGGAAAATAGAAAGTACAAAAGACAATTTGCCAGCGTGGCCTGTGGTGCGCCAATCGCATGGTCACAAGAGAAATCATCTTCCAAGGAAGCCGGAACAGACACTGGATATAGGCTCACCTGAGTCATAGAAGGCTGTGAGTACACCTCACAAAAGAACAGGCACCGGCCGAATCTGTACATACCCCCGATCTCGACAACAACGCACGGGCCGCACCCACGTGGCCTGCCGTCAGACTCAGACGACAGGTCCCGATAAGGCCGCAACCCGACCGGGGAGTAAAGTGGAGAACGCTGGGTCTCTCTCCTATTCCGGGCGCAGCAGGGGTGAGCACAGCAACCAGGGCCTACGGAACGTGACACCTTTCAGGTAGTTGCCGAGCACGCCAAGTCATACGGGGCCCATTGGAGTTGGGCCTAGTAAGAGCCCTGCAAGTTGAAGCGCAGTCGGGGAGCCATTAACAACGAGTGGGACACTCCAGCGATCGCTAAGACCCCTGAGAGCTTGTGGTGCTGAGACAGAGGGCTCCGGGAGAGGAGCACTTTAAGAAAAGAGACAGGTAAGCCCAAATCCCAGCAGGGGAGACAAACCTTATACCTGGGCCACACAACACATCAAAAAAGAGTGACCAGGGACCACACATTGAGGCAGCCCTTACAGACCAGTATCTTGCTAGGCCCATAACACACCTAAGGCTTTGCCTGAAGGAGAGCTTTACACAGCGTGGCAGTTTGCTGAGGAGGGCCACGATAAACTGACACCATCACATTACTTAAACACTAAAGACATAAAGTGAACTATATAGTGAACAGCACTCCAAAAGCTCTTAAAGTGCCTGAGAAGCTTCCTAATCTTTTATTATGGCTAGCAAACGGAACCTTAAGCCACACAAAGGGTCGCAATCTTCAATTATGGAAAACTATCTGATATCTGCAGATATGACTGCAACCCCCAATAAGTTAGTGCAAGCTGAGATGGAGCCACCAGCCACATCCCAAATGCAGGACCACAACTGTGAAGCACATGTACATAAATATCTCACAAAAAGTGACATCACCCATCTCTCCTCTAAAGAGGACATTAAAAGCGCAATGCAGGACTTTAAGAACATGTTCGGGGAACTAAAGAAAAATATTATGGCAGTGGATAGTAGGGTCACTCAGGTGGAAGAAAAACAAGAAACCCTGACTACAGATGTGCAACAACAGTCTAATATCTTACAGGCTCAGGAGGGCACTATGCATACTTTAATGGATCGTGTGGAGGATCTTGAAAATCGGAGCAGGAGGAACAACCTGCGGCTGAGGGGCATACCTGAGACCGTTGACCCCCCTGCTCTCCTACAGTTTATACAAGATTTCATCAGATACCTCAAAAACAGCGACACAGCACAGGATCTGCAGATAGAAAGAGCTCACAGAGCCCTGCGCCCCAAACCACCAAATAGGGCCCCACCAAGAGACGTCATATTAAAATTCCTTTCGTAAAAGGACAAGGAAGAGGTCTTAAAAACTGCAAGAACAAAACATCCCATCACATTTAGGGGATCAGAGATCCAGGTGTACTCTGATCTGTGTCCCACAACACTGCAAAAGAGGAGAGACTTAAGACATATCACTATGGCATTGAGGGAGAGGAGAATCCCTTACCGCTGGGGATTCCCCACATGTCTTATAGCCACAAAAGACAACACCACCCATATTCTCAGATCTCCAGAGGAACTCCCAGGCTTCACTCAGGCTCTGGGAATAGAACTGGACCTCCTTCAGGATGAAGAAGCAGCTCCGCGGGCTCTTCAGGGCAGAGGTCGGGGAGGGATTCAGTAATCATGAGACTGTCTCTCTTATGGACGCTTGAGGAGGGCCCTTACCTCCCCGACACTCCACCACTTTGGGACATAAGCAGCAGCCCTTTCTGGGCCTTGTTTAAATTGTTACTGGGACAGAACACTGGACATTCCAGATGAGCTTTCAGGTTGTATGTTCACATAAATGTTATAGATTAGTAAAAATGTTTTTATGTTGCTGTTATATATTTACAATTGTTTATTTGTCCAACCTTTAGTGGTTGACTCTTATTGCACTCACCTTATGAAGATGTTATATGACCCAGGGGAGTGTGGCATGGGCTACTGTATGTGTCAACTCCTCATTGCATTGATGGTTTCAACATTACAAAACTTACACTCTTGTGGGCAAATAACCAGACACACTCAATAAGAGATTCCCTACATGCAATGCAGGGAGAGATTAATTCATAAGGGTCAGAGATAGAAAGGGGACTGCGCACAAGGCGAAGGGACTAAACACTGTTGAAAGGCTGGATTGCTATACTTTCTACATATATAGACTTCTTCTGAAGTCATAAGGCCCAGCATAAAGAAGTGCAGTTGACGGCCATTGTGCATCTCTTTAACACCTCAAAGACACACACACCACAATCTCTGCACCCCATTAGGCAATTAAACTAATGCTCTCACAAAAGGAACTCCAAAACACAAAGTTAAGTGGGACAATCGCATATAGCACTTAGACAGAAGAGGAGTTGTGCTCTTATTGCCCAGGTCATAGCTATTACCTCAGGGTCAACACATATAACACCACAGCAAGGGCAAAGAAACTATGCCCCACTATATTTATAGCGCCATGCGTACCTTACAGAGAAATAGGACATATAGATCACGCAGGCCCACTGTCTCAGTTTTAAAGTTTTCAAAGTCTTTAAAGTTTGTGGGGAATTGTTCAAGTACCTCACTCAGTTATCACTGATTATCCTGAGTTACAAAGAAATTATTTACAAATAATAAAAAATGCAATACACAAAGGGACAACTACCCCTGACTAATTAAGTAGTTGTTACAGTTTCCTAATCAAACAAAACTTATTGTTCATCACTGTTATCCTAGATCACCAGGTTTGAATTTCTTTTGTATTTTTCTTTTAGTGTACATTGTATATAACTGTTAAATTCGATCCTCTCTAGAGAGGACACCCTTTTACTTTCCCTTCTCCTTACACCCTCTATATTCCTCTTCCCCCCTCTCTACCTATTCTTAATTTAACTGACCTTCCTACTACTCATTACAAGACTCCTCTTTTCACTATCTAAATTTTTTTTTCTCTTCCCTCCCTATCCCCTCTCCTTTCTCCTCCCTCTACCCCTCCTTCCCCTCATTCCCCAGACAAGCATCCCCTGATTTTGCTATCTTCGAACTATCCCAAAAACCCTGCGGTTAGTATGACTTCCCAACGACTGAAACATAGGTCCCACCCGGTTGAACTTATCACCATAAACGCAAAGGGGCTCAATAGCCCTAACAAGCGCTCCATAGTGTTAAAAGACATGCAACGCATGGGTGGAGACATAATATTCTTACAAGAGACTCATTTCTCAGCTACACGAGAACCAAAATGGTTTAACCGCCACTTCCCAACAGCATATTTTGCATCTGGCCCCAAAAAAAAAAACGGGGTAGGAATACTCTTCAGTGAGAGAGTGCCCTTCCAACTGTCTCAGGTACATAACGACCCAGAGGGCAGATTTATAATGCTCACTGGCTCTTTGTTCGGAAGGCCAATAACTCTTGCAAACGTTTACTGCCCCAACATGTCCCAGCATCTCTTTCTACAAAGAGTCACCCGCAAAATCCTTGAGATACAGATTGGGGTCCTTTACATGGGAGGGGACTTTAACGCTTCCCTTGATCCATCCCTCGACACCTCCAACGGCCTCTCTAGCACCCCTCAAAAAATATTGAAACGAATGACAGCCTCACTAATTGAGATTGCAGTGCATGACATATGGCGCACGCATCATCCCCTAGAAAAAAATTATACTTTCTATTCACACCCTCATAGAAAATATTCTAGGATTGATTACCTATTCACTGATTCAACAGGCCTAATAATCACTAAAAGTAGCAACATCTCCGCAATCACCTGGTCTGACCACGCCCCAGTAGGTTGTACCATACAGTGGCCTAGTGTCCCGCTCACACCTTTCGTGTGGAGGTTGGACGATACGCTATTGGACGATCAGGTGTTCAACTCTGACATACGGAAATCCCTGACTGAATTCTTTCTTATCAATGCTAATGACCAGATGAAAGATACCACCATCTGGGAAGCACATAAGTGCACCATAAGAGGCCTGCTGATAAAACGGAGAGCATGGCTCAAAAGAATAAGAAAAGAACGTTACAATGCGTTACTGTCTCAATTCAAAAATACAGAACGGCTCCACAAAATGAACCCACAAAGTGAGATTGAACTGGCTCAGTTGACCCTGGCCAGGAAAAATCTACTGCAGTTTCTGCAGGAAGAGTATCAAAAACAGGCCCTCATTCTGAGACAGATGTTTTTTGAACAGGGTGACAAACCTGGAAAGCTCCTGGCCAGAGCAACTGCGAGGAAAAAATTGAAAGCATATGTACGCCTAATAAGGGACGTGGACGGAGGGGAAAGAATGGATGGAGAAGCCATAGCAGAAGTATTCAGGGTCTACTATGAATCTCTCTATAACCTACATGAATCAGACCGGCCGGGAGGAGATCCTCCTGTCAGGGAACAGGAAAACGTAGACATAATCAAATATCTCGAGGGAGTAGATCTCCCCAAACTCTCCATCGAGGACGCAGACTCCTTTGAAACCCCGTTTACAGTAAAGGAAGTGCAAAAAGCCATTAAAGACCTCCCTTCGGGCAAAGCCCCGGGGCCCGATGGCTTTGGCATCAAATATTACAAACACTATGCGGACATTCTCGTCCCAAAACTAACTGATATGTTTAACTCTCTGGCGGACTGCCCGGACCTCCCCGGATCCATGCTGGAGGCCTACATCACAGTCCTCCCCAAGCCTGGGAAGCCCTTGGACAGACCAGAAAACTACAGACCAATATCTTTGCTTATTTCAGACGTAAAGATACTCGCAAAGGTCTTAGCCACTCGCCTCAACAGACACCTTCCAGAACTAATCTCCCCTGAACAAGTGGGGTTCATTCCAGCCCGGGAGGCAAGAGACAACACCCTCAAAGTCCTCCAGCTCATAACTCATTCCCAAATACACAACACACCGCTTTCTCTGATCACTACTGACGCGGAGAAAGCGTTCGACCGGGTCAATTGGTCGTTCATCCGGGCAACACTCCAAAAATTCGGCTTCAGGCCTAACTTTATAAATAGAGCCATGTCCCTATACTCTTCCCCAAATGCAAGGGTGAGAGTGAACGGCATGCTCTCAGATACATTTCTAATCAAAAATGGAACGAGACAGGGGTGCCCTCTCTCGCCACTCCTGTTCGCCCTTACAATTGAAGTACTGGCAAGTAAAATCAGAGCCAACCCGGTGGTGAGGGGGGTTACTGTAGGCAACACAGAGCATAAACTATCTATGTATGCCGACGACGTCCTTCTCACGATCTCGGACTCTGATAACTCTCTAAGAGCCGCCCTGATAGAGTTTAAAGCATACGGGAAGGTCTCGAACTTCCTCCTCAATCCACTAAAATCAGAGATTCTCAACATTTCGGAATCAGCGGAGACTTTTGCGGACCTTAGCTCCAATTGCTCAATAAAGGTTGCTACACATAACATCAAATACTTGGGAATCACCCTCACACCCAACGTCTCGGAGACAGTAGACCTTAATTATAAAAATATCTGTGACGAGATCCGTAAAGACCTGCTAAATTGGAAAAAAAAACGATATCGTGGATGGGCCGTATAGGGGTGGTAAAGATGAACATTTTACCAAGGGTGCTATACATCATGCAAACGGTCCCAGCGGCGGCGGCCTCCCAATACATCCAACAAATTCAAACAGCCATGGAGACATATATTTGGAATGGGATCAGACCAAGAATCAAAAAGCAAACAATATACTTACCCAGAGATAGAGGGGGTCTGGGAGTCCCGCTTCTGAGGGAGTATCAAAGAGCTATCTCTCTCCAGAGAATTGTGGAGTGGAGTAGGAATACAAATAGCAAGAGATGGATACAGGTGGATAATGAGATCCTCAAACGAGGGAATGTGGGGGCACTGGCCTGGATCTCGGCAGGGAGCCGGCCAGAGGCCACCTTAAGATACCCTATGATAACTGAAACCTTTAAATCATGGGACAAATTAATGGTAGACGGCGCATATATATCTACTCCTGTATCACCAAATATCCCAATAAGGGAAAACCCAGACTTGGGAATGGAAATTAAATCACATATTCGGGGGGACACTTACAGCCTGGCAGAGGCGGCAATCTCAAACATCCTACAACAAGGTAAACTTAAACCACAGGCTGAACTGGAGGAATGGGACCATGCAATCTTCGCGTCATGGTTCAGAGTCGCACAAATGACTCACTACCTCGACTCCCTTAGGGAACGAGGAGCACTGTCCAGAAATAAGACCCTCTTTGAGGTACTGTGTACTCTATCACACACACCGGCACACCTCATCTCGCAGATATATAAGATCTTATTAACAAAAGGGGGATTAACGCTCCCAACGTACTCAGCTGCTTGGCAAGCGGAACTGGGAATAGAGATATCGCCTAAGGAGTGGTCCAAAATATTTATGAGAGCCAAAAAGACCTCGATATCGGCTCGAATGCAAGAGATGCATTACAAGTTCTTAAGCAGGTGGTATCTAACACCTCTAAGACTACGCAAAATTTACCCTCATTCAGGAGGGGGGTGCTGGAGGGGTTGTGGAGAAGAGGGATCTCTTCTCCACGTTTGGTGGACATGTCCGCTTATACGACCTTTCTGGGAGGAGGTGCTGGGACTAATGAGCAAAATCTTGAATATCATAATCCCCCCAAAACCATCATATTTAATCTACCATGAGCTACCTAAGATAAGGGGGGAAGACAAATACCTCCTATTCATTCTGATGCTAAACGGAGCAAAAGCGCTCATTCCGGCCTACTGGAAGAGTCAGCTGACACCTAGTACACAAGAGTGGAGGGCAAAAGTGGGGGACCTGCTAAGACTTGAACGCTATCACTTCCTAAAAACTGGTAAACTAACTACACATGAAATGATGCTACTAACATGGGAGGGTAGGGGACTGTAGTTCTCCAGAGCATAGGAGTGACTTCCATTGCCCTATCTCCCTTGGCGGTCTTTGTCTGCCTCCCCTTCCCCCCCCCCTTCCCCCCCCTTCCAACCCCTCCTCCCCTCCCCACCTTCTCCCCCTTTCCTCCTTCCAATAACACCCCCTCTTTTTTTTTTTTTTGTTGTCTCTTCCTCCTCTTTTTCTTCTTTCTTTACTCCTCTTCCTTTTCACCCATACACTAGTATGGACGACAACATCAGGTACTATAATATACCCAGCTCTGTGTAAAATTTACGCTGGGTACAAACTGTTATACCAATCAATAAATGCTTGATGTATATATTGTAAATTTATAACTTGACTGCAATACTGGAATTTTCATGCTGTCACTACCGCTGAATGTAGAGACAAGTTCAGAAATGATGGACTAATAAAACACAATACAGTCTGAGAGACAGGTAGTGGCTGTGTTCAGAAGATTATCTATGATTTCTCAGCCTCTAGTGATTGTTCAAAGATTTAACTATAAGAAAAGGTCGAGACTCATACATTTTGTACCAATATATGTTAATACTGTCACAGTTCTATTGTATTGTATTGCTTATTGATGTATAACCCTTGTCTTCAAATAAAGCTTCTTTGAAAAAAAAAAAGCTGTGCGGATTCCGTAATAAATAGTCAATGTGTTATTAAAAAAATAAAAATAGAAATAAAAGTCTATGTGATCATCATATTTAATCTACCTATGTGATCTATGTGATCCGGTGGTGGTTGAAAGCCTAAATCAGTGACGATAGTCTAAAAAATAATAACAAATGATCCGTGTATCATATGAGTAGCAAATTGGTGCAGTTGTAGCAAATCCTTAGTGTTGAAACTTCACAACAAAGAGTGATGTATGGAAATCCAAAAATGAAAAAATATATACGTATCCAAAAAATAAAAAACCAAAAAGCCAAAATCCAAAGAATGAAAAATAATTGAAAAAATAATAAAAAATAATTGAAAAAATAAAAAATAAAAAACAACAAAAATTATTTTAAATGCTCCAACAATCTTCAAACCTAATGTAGTGGTACTTGGTAGTCGGTCCTCTACCGTCGTTACATTGACGATATATTAATTATTTGGAAGGGGACACAATCGGATCTAGATTTTACTTTTGAAGTTATGAACAGAAACACAAACAATTTACGTTTCATGTATGTCAGTAGTACAACTGAAATAATCTTCCTTGACTTGAAAATTGAAGTCATAAATGGAAAGTTGGAAACCTCGACACATTTTAAAGAGGTAGACAGCAACAATTATGTACACATGACAAGTTGCCACCATTCCAATTGGAAAAACAACATTCCAAAAGGAGAACTTCTGAGGATGAGAAAAAATTGCTCCACTAAAGACAAATGGGAAGAACAGGCATCAACAATTAAAACCAAATTTCTGGAGAGAGGGTACAATGAGACAAAACTAGATCAGAAAATCCAAGAAGTCAGAATGATCGATAGAACTAAACTCACAAATTATAAAAAACCTAAAACCACGACGAATGAAGAGTTTCTCAACATCCCTATGATCACAGAGTACAGTGATAATAAAAATATCATTGAAAACATATTCAGAAAACACTGGGGTATATTGAAAGATGACGATCTAATAGGCGAAAAATTACCTATACAACCAAGGTTTATCTATAGGAAAACCAGCAATTTAAAAAACAGAATAGCCCCAAGTATACCTAAGAAAAAGACCTCTGGAGTTAAAGACGTGTTCGGAAAAGAAATAAAAGGGTTTTTCCCATGTATATCATGTAAGTCCTGTAAGCAAGGCATAAGGGCAGCATCCTTCATCTGTCACAATACCAAAGAAACACATAAAATCAACGATTTAATCAGATGCCAAGATAAAGGCATTATTTACATGCTCCAATGCTCATGTGGCCTACAATATGTAGGCCAAACATCCAGAACCTTGAAGGACAGGATGCGAGAACACCTGCTACTCATTGAAAAATTGAACACGGACACAGCCCTTTATAAACACTTTGCCGATAAACATAAAGGGAATATTAAAGAACTCACCTTTCTAGGGATACAAAAGATCAAAAAGGATTGGAGAGGAGGCCATTATGAAAAGAGACTCCTCACAGCAGAATCCAGGTGGATCTTTAACCTAGATTGTCTGTACCCAAGAGGTCTCAACAACAAAGAAGATTTATCGCATCTCTTCAATATGGTCTGATCATTCACACATCTCCTGTTTATTAACATAGATTCCTCTAACATGAAAGGAATCAATCGCCTTTAACCAAGTATTCTCTCTCTTAAATGATGCCTCATCATTCAAGCCTTGACAGACACTCGAACCAAGTATTCTCTCTTTTAAATTTCACCCCAACATTTAAGCCTTGATAGACACTCGAAACATGATTCTAATTAAGAGCAAGATTTAACTTAATGATAAAGTCAGATTCTCTCTTTGACTAGGGTCATACACACTAGACCTTAGTCTCCATCTATGTCCCCCAATGACTCACTAGATCCTTAAGTTCCCAAAGCTTAAAATACAGGGCTAGAAGCCGGCCAAGAATTTGACTTAATGATATAGTCATACACTATTTCTACACCAGACCTTAGCTCCCCTCTAAGTTCCTCCATTACATTACTAGAAATCTCAGCATCTATGCTAGCTCTTAAATAGATACTTTAGCCATTACATATACACTACAACTATATAGGCCAAACTAGCGACATCTTAGATATTACCTATATATAACAACTGCAGAGGCCAAACCAGAGAAAGTTGGATGTGGCAAACACAACATAAAAACCTGATGTGGAAGGACCTGCACCTTTCGATACAATCATCCTAATTAAAATTTTAAAATAAAGTAGGAATCAAAATGTCGCATCCCCTATTATGCCATAATCATCAACGGGCACCCAAATGTTCTCCTCTAAAAAGTTCATAGTTCTTTTGGAAAAAGAGACTTTTACATTTTGAATTTTAAATTTTAAAACTTCAAAATTCAAAGATTTTTTAAATACTAGACCTTAAAGATCATACAGATGTCGAGAAAATCAACATAAGGTTAATCTCCATCCTCACACTACCATACACAGAGTGAAGATTCACACACTGAAATATCCTTTATAAATAAAGGCGTTTTTTAGACAGAAAAGCTAGGCTAATGCAAAAAACAGGGTATAACTCCCTCTTGTTTTTGGCCAGCAAATAACTGATTAATCCTAAAATAACCAACTATATTCCCAAACTGTTTTCTTGTAAGCCTGGATCACCATGCATTTGGAAAACCAAGTCCCCAGAGAAGGGCCATTGCCTCCCTCATTTCTCCACTACTTTTATTTTTAAGCTTCTCACTAAAGTGATCTCTCATATTATAAAAACCACATATTGTAAGAAGACTCATTCCTCCCTACTTTAAAACTACATTTAGTAAAGTATAACACTAGTCGATATCCTCAAAATTCTGTAAAACCGAATATAATTGTTGGTCACGAAATTCGCATATGTAACCAATACCTTTACACACAGATATAAGACTAATCAAGATATTCCCAGTTGATAATCACCAAAAAATCTGAAATATATCCTTTAAGCAACAAACTTTTACACAAGAAATGTTTCCAAACTGGAAACGTATCACCTAGCACTAGTCCTACCAATTTTTCATTCAGGAACTTCGTAAAAATATTAGACAATCTTGTCCGCTGTCAAAATAAGCTGTAATTTCGAAATACAATTAGAATCAGAGAGTACTCACACACCTCTAACTAGGGCCAATAGTACAGCCCGAACTTACACCAATAAGACAGTTGGGATACGAAACACACCTCTCTCCGATCCAATCTAAGGCGCATACCCTAGGTCGTGACGTCACGACCAATCAGGTCGGTCCGATCACGGACCTAGTTTTAGTACTCAATCAGAATTAGAATTAAATTGACACCTTTATCAACCAGTATTTAGTAAATAAACCCCCCCCTAATCGTAATTTCACTCGCAATTGAACCTACGATCCAAATTATCTGATCGTATAAATTACCCGGACCGGAAGTGACGTCACAATGTTCACGGAGTAAATAGGACAGGTAAATAAAACCACCTAACTATGAGGATTAAACTGGGGAAACATCCCCATATATTCTATTATATTTTATTACACATACGAAATCATATCTAACTTTAAAGAGTTGAAAAATAGTTTGTCAAAAAGTATTTAATTTCGGAAAACCGGAAGTAAACAGTGCACAATATCCGGTGAAGCACCCTATATAAGGCCACCTTTAGCATTTACAAACCAGTCTTGAGAAAGGCCTAGCACGGGCCGAAACGCGTTGACCAGCACTGGTAAGCCTTATTCTATTGTTTGCTATTTATTTAGTACAATCTACACTATATTGTATTTTTGCTTTTTCCACAGGTGGATCGTGTTTTCCCCCTTTTTGTTATTGTTGTATTGCTTTTACACCGACTACCAAGTACCACTACATTAGGGTTGAAGATTGTTGGAGCATTTAAAATAATTTTTGTTGTTTTTTATTTTTTATTTTTTCAATTATTTTTTATTATTTTTTCAATTATTTTTCATTCTTTGGATTTTGGCTTTTTGTTTTTTTATTTTTTGGATACGTATATATTTTTTCATTTTTGGATTTCCATACATCACTCTTTGTTGTGAAGTTTCAACACTAAGGATTTGCTACAACTGCACCAATTTGCTACTCATGTGATACACGGATCATTTGTTATTATTTTTTAGACTATCGTCACTGATTTAGGCTTTCAACCACCACCGGATCACATAGACTTTTATTTCTATTTTTATTTTTTTAATAACACATTGACTATTTATTACGGAATCCGCACAGCTTTTATGCCCTTTTATCTGTTTGGAATTTAGATTTTTAGGAATTACTTCACTGTCTAATCTACCAAGATCACTATTAGAAGTTAAGAGATTTGTACCAAATTGGCTTTGTTCTATATATTGCTGGAATCAATTACGTATTGTTATTATTGTTTTTATATATTTTTTTACTAATCTGTTACATAGTATTTCTTATCATAGATCCATGAAGCTTGTACTTGTTTTTACTTTGTATTTATTGTTCTGAATTTCGCTGTACCGTTGATTAAATTATACACTTTTTAGCCACACTGGTACATCTGATTATTCATACCTAGCCTCCTTAGGGTAGGTGCCTGGGATTCTCTCACATTCTTTAGTATCTCACACTGGGTAACAGCTAGGAGTCACCCGCCCCCAGGCCCATAGGTTCTCATCAGGTGCTGAGGTATATCTTCTAAAGCAGTCCCAGGAAAGGCGTAAGCAATCTGTATATTTTGTATATAAAATGCTATCAGCACACCCCTGATGCATTATTGGTTGACCTATAAAGATGCATGGAGCAAAAAGCTTGGCACCTAAAATTAATAAATAAGGTAGCAGTGAGTTTGCCACTATGCACTGGTGACACATTGCTATGATTTTTTCTTAAGGTGAGCTCCCCCCTAAGCCACACCCATCTAGGAACAAGTGTTCTAGTTAGTTAATATTTGGGGGGGGTGCAAAATGGTCTCTAACTAAAGGGACACAACACCAAATAAATGTCATGCACCTCCCTCTAATCATGGGTGCAGCCATTATGGAACCTTTAGGTGTCACTGCTGGTGTCTACAAAACTTGCTACAAAACTTGCTGTACACAGCAGCACTGGAATGTACTGATAAATAGATTTCTCTCCTGAAACGAAAGTTAAGAAGCAGTGGTCATAAGACTCCTTAACGTGTCCGTCACCTTTTAGGTGGTGGATAGAAATCATCCCTATAGGAATGATTTACAGCCCCTGCTAGAGGCCGATATATATATGATTATATATAGGTATAGATATACAACGACATATATAGGAATATCTGTTTAGAAATACTTAGAACATATTTTTTCTATGTGCAGGACATTGGGATGTGAAATATTTACAGTAAATACATAGTTAAAAACATTATTAGATATGAATATTGCATAAATATTTTTTTCATGTTTTCATCTTCTGAACTGCTCCAGTGCACTTAAATATATGTATACATATGTATGTATGTGTTTACATGTGTGTATATGTCTGTAAATACATATATACACATATAAATATAGAAATACAAATGTACACACATGTAGAGAAGTATATGTATGTATGTGTTTACATGTGTGTATATGTCTGTAAATACATATATACACATATAAATATAGAAATACAAATGTACACACATGTAGAGATGTATATGTATGTATGTGTTTACATGTGTGTATATGTCTGTAAATACATATATACACATATAAATATAGAAATACAAATGTACACACATGTAGAGATGTATATGTATGTATGTGTTTACATGTGTGTATATGTCTGTAAATACATATATAAACATATAAATATAGAAATACAAATGTACACACATGTAGAGATGTATATGTATGTATGTGTTTACATGTGTGTATATGTCTGTAAATACATATATACACATATAAATATAGAAATACAAATGTACACACATGTAGAGATGTATATGTATGTATGTGTTTACATGTGTGTATATGTCTGTAAATACATATATAAACATATAAATATAGAAATACAAATGTACACACATGTAGAGATGTATATGTATGTATGTGTTTACATGTGTGTATATGTCTGTAAATACATATAAACACATATAAATATAGAAATACAAATGTACACACATGTAGAGATGTATATGTATGTATGTGTTTACATGTGTGTATATGTCTGTAAATACATATATACACATATAAATATAGAAATACAAATGTACCCACATGTAGAGATGTATATGTATGTATGTGTTTACATGTGTGTATATGTCTGTAAATACATATATAAACATATAAATATAGAAATACAAATGTACCCACATGTAGAGATGTATATGTATGTATGTGTTTACATGTGTGTATATGTCTGTAAATACATATATAAACATATAAATATAGAAATACAAATGTACACACATGTAGAGATGTATATGTATGTATGTGTTTACATGTGTGTATATGTCTGTAAATACATATATAAACATATAAATATAGAAATACAAATGTACACACATGTAGAGATGTATATGTATGTATGTGTTTACATGTGTGTATATGTCTGTAAATACATATATAAACATATAAATATAGAAATACAAATGTACCCACATGTAGAGATGTATATGTATGTATGTGTTTACATGTGTGTATATGTCTGTAAATACATATATAAACATATAAATATAGAAATACAAATGTACACACATGTAGAGATGTATATGTATGTATGTGT
The DNA here is from genome assembly GCF_027579735.1 of Bombina bombina. NCBI lineage: Eukaryota > Metazoa > Chordata > Amphibia > Anura > Bombinatoridae > Bombina > Bombina bombina. The sequence continues at coordinate 1,197,444,901 of NC_069502.1, forward strand.
TTACATGTGTGTATATGTCTGTAAATACATATATAAACATATAAATATAGAAATACAAATGTACACACATGTAGAGATGTATATGTATGTATGTGTTTACATGTGTGTATATGTCTGTAAATACATATATAAACAAATAAATATAGAAATACAAATGTACACACATGTAGAGATGTATATGTATGTATGTGTTTACATGTGTGTATATGTCTGTAAATACATATATAAACATATAAATATAGAAATACAAATGTACCCACATGTAGAGATGTATATGTATGTATGTGTTTACATGTGTGTATATGTCTGTAAATACATATATAAACATATAAATATAGAAATACAAATGTACACACATGTAGAGATGTATATGTATGTATGTGTTTACATGTGTGTATATGTCTGTAAATACATATATAAACATATAAATATAGAAATACAAATGTACCCACATGTAGAGATGTATATGTATGTATGTGTTTACATGTGTGTATATGTCTGTAAATACATATATAAACATATAAATATAGAAATACAAATGTACACACATGTAGAGATGTATATGTATGTATGTGTTTACATGTGTGTATATGTCTGTAAATACATATATAAACATATAAATATAGAAATACAAATGTACACACATGTAGAGATGTATATGTATGTATGTGTTTACATGTGTGTATATGTCTGTAAATACATATATACACATATAAATATAGAAATACAAATGTACACACATGTAGAGATGTATATGTATGTATGTGTTTACATGTGTGTATATGTCTGTAAATACATATATACACATATAAATATAGAAATACAAATGTACACACATGTAGAGATGTATATGTATGTATGTGTTTACATGTGTGTATATGTCTGTAAATACATATATACACATATAAATATAGAAATACAAATGTACACACATGTAGAGATGTATATGTATGTATGTGTTTACATGTGTGTATATGTCTGTAAATACATATATAAACATATAAATATAGAAATACAAATGTACACACATGTAGAGATGTATATGTATGTATGTGTTTACATGTGTGTATATGTCTGTAAATACATATATACACATATAAATATAGAAATACAAATGTACACACATGTAGAGATGTATATGTATGTATGTGTTTACATGTGTGTATATGTCTGTAAATACATATATAAACATATAAATATAGAAATACAAATGTACACACATGTAGAGATGTATATGTATGTATGTGTTTACATGTGTGTATATGTCTGTAAATACATATATAAACATATAAATATAGAAATACAAATGTACCCACATGTAGAGATGTATATGTATGTATGTGTTTACATGTGTGTATATGTCTGTAAATACATATATAAACATATAAATATAGAAATACAAATGTACCCACATGTAGAGATGTATATGTATGTATGTGTTTACATGTGTGTATATGTCTGTAAATACATATATAAACATATAAATATAGAAATACAAATGTACCCACATGTAGAGATGTATATGTATGTATGTGTTTACATGTGTGTATATGTCTGTAAATACATATATAAACATATAAATATAGAAATACAAATGTACACACATGTAGAGATGTATATGTATGTATGTGTTTACATGTGTGTATATGTCTGTAAATACATATATACACATATAAATATAGAAATACAAATGTACACACATGTAGAGATGTATATGTATGTATGTGTTTACATGTGTGTATATGTCTGTAAATACATATATAAACATATAAATATAGAAATACAAATGTACACACATGTAGAGATGTATATGTATGTATGTGTTTACATGTGTGTATATGTCTGTAAATACATATATACACATATAAATATAGAAATACAAATGTACACACATGTAGAGATGTATATGTATGTATGTGTTTACATGTGTGTATATGTCTGTAAATACATATATAAACATATAAATATAGAAATACAAATGTACACACATGTAGAGATGTATATGTATGTATGTGTTTACATGTGTGTATATGTCTGTAAATACATATATAAACATATAAATATAGAAATACAAATGTACACACATGTAGAGAATGTATATGTATGTATGTGTTTACATGTGTGTATATGTCTGTAAATACATATATACACATATAAATATAGAAATACAAATGTACACACATGTAGAGATGTATATGTATGTATGTGTTTACATGTGTGTATATGTCTGTAAATACATATATACACATATAAATATAGAAATACAAATGTACACACATGTAGAGATGTATATGTATGTATGTGTTTACATGTGTGTATATGTCTGTAAATACATATATACACATATAAATATAGAAATACAAATGTACACACATGTAGAGATGTATATGTATGTATGTGTTTACATGTGTGTATATGTCTGTAAATACATATATACACATATAAATATAGAAATACAAATGTACACACATGTAGAGATGTATATGTATGTATGTGTTTACATGTGTGTATATGTCTGTAAATACATATATAAACATATAAATATAGAAATACAAATGTACACACATGTAGAGATGTATATGTATGTATGTGTTTACATGTGTGTATATGTCTGTAAATACATATATAAACATATAAATATAGAAATACAAATGTACACACATGTAGAGATGTATATGTATGTATGTGTTTACATGTGTGTATATGTCTGTAAATACATATATAAACATATAAATATAGAAATACAAATGTACCCACATGTAGAGATGTATATGTATGTATGTGTTTACATGTGTGTATATGTCTGTAAATACATATATAAACATATATATATAGAAATACAAATGTACCCACATGTAGAGATGTATATGTATGTATGTGTTTACATGTGTGTATATGTCTGTAAATACATATATACACATATAAATATAGAAATACAAATGTACCCACATGTAGAGATGTATATGTATGTATGTGTTTACATGTGTGTATATGTCTGTAAATACATATATAAACATATAAATATAGAAATACAAATGTACACACATGTAGAGATGTATATGTATGTATGTGTTTACATGTGTGTATATGTCTGTAAATACATATATAAACATATAAATATAGAAATACAAATGTACCCACATGTAGAGATGTATATGTATGTATGTGTTTACATGTGTGTATATGTCTGTAAATACATATATAAACATATAAATATAGAAATACAAATGTACCCACATGTAGAGATGTATATGTATGTATGTGTTTACATGTGTGTATATGTCTGTAAATACATATATAAACATATAAATATAGAAATACAAATGTACACACATGTAGAGATGTATATGTATGTATGTGTTTACATGTGTGTATATGTCTGTAAATACATATATAAACATATAAATATAGAAATACAAATGTACCCACATGTAGAGATGTATATGTATGTATGTGTTTACATGTGTGTATATGTCTGTAAATACATATATACACATATAAATATAGAAATACAAATGTACCCACATGTAGAGATGTATATGTATGTATGTGTTTACATGTGTGTATATGTCTGTAAATACATATATACACATATAAATATAGAAATACAAATGTACACACATGTAGAGATGTATATGTATGTATGTGTTTACATGTGTGTATATGTCTGTAAATACATATATACACATATAAATATAGAAATACAAATGTACCCACATGTAGAGATGTATATGTATGTATCTATCTCTATGTTAAAGCCCTTTGCCTGCCCTGAGACCTTATATCTTTGAGCCCTTATAACTTTTTTGTGCAATATTTTTTTGAATAATATTCATTAGTGTTATTATGAGTGTAACTGTACCTTGTAATGTATTTTTGATTCGCAAAACAGTTAACCAGAGCTCTTTGATTGCTCTAACTCGACATATGTTAACTTCACTTGAGTTCAAACGATCGTGTTTACTTTCAACTTTTTATGGGCGAAAAACCTGACGTGCCCAAACAGCCATGTAAACCACTTTTCACTTATGCGTAACTCTTAGTGGCTTATTTGTAATCTAGCCCTTAGTGTTTAATGTCCCTTTAAATATATATTTCAGCTGATAAATGATCAGTTTAGATAACCAGGCCCAGAAAACGACGTAAATGCCAGGGGTTAAAGTGAAGTGCTTCAGAAATATTGAATTATGTCAACTGAAATACAAAAAGTTTGAAAGAGGCAGAGACGGGATCTTTCTGAATATGAATACATTTCTCTACACAAGGCACTAACAGGTTATCTCCTAAAGCTGTATCAGGTCCAACTTAAATTCAAACAGTTTTAAGTTTCTTTAATATATTGCCAAAAAATTAAAGCATACAAAAAGAGAGGGAAAAAAAAGAGAATTATAAGCCTACTAGCAAATCATTTTTATGATCATGATGTTTATTTATTCAATATTATGCAGCAGATTTATCTACCACTATAATGAAAACAAGCACAAATTGAATCACATCCAAGATTACAGAGGTTCTTGTGTACAAGTATATTTCTGCAGAATTCAAGTTCTCTCCAGGGAAATAATCAGCTACTTTATCAATGATATACAAAAGTCCTGAGCAGTATCTGAGGACTCAGGAAGAGGGGCTAAAGAACGACTCATCAGTACAATAAAAATCATGGTAAAACAAACTAACATAAAATGTATAGTAGCAAGAAACCCTAAAGCAATTAGTTAACCAAAAGAGCGTAAAATAATGAAGTTATAAAAATCTGATTTTTGAATAATATTATATTTTTTTGTTCTAGCTATAGATGGCTACATTCAATGTATTATACCTGTGTGCATTATAATATGATAGGAATTGCTTGTATTCTATTTTCTACTTCCTCTAACCTCTCACCCAATGCCGATCCACAGCAGTTAACTCTTACTATTACCTCCCTTGATTGCAAGTAACCTTTATGACTGATTAGTCCCACTTTGCTTAAACCATATATACTCACAGTGATCTTACATTGTCACCACCATAATCTCCCCTCTTAGACAATCCACCACAACTGTTACTGGCCTAGTACATTTAACCAAACAGGTATACTGGCGCTAGAAGCTAGGGAAATAGGATATAGCTATATAGAAGGAAACATATATACTTAGTGGAAACAATATATATATAAAATTAGAATATAATCCAAATAATTTATAATCTAAAGATTAGCTCGAAATAAACAGATTACAATAGATAAAATTACAATAGATTATATCAAATATATGAATTACAATATATTATTAATACAATGCAGAGATGGTACGCTCAAATAACAGAAGGTCTGCTCAAAAAATCATAAATCCAAACAAGTAAAACCTAAAATGGAACTTGTAGCATAGGATAAAATGTATCTATATAGACGTTGGCAAAGAGGTCTAAAAGATATACGGCTAGATTACGAGTTTGGGGGTTAGCCTTAAAAAGAAGCGTTGAGAGGTCCCAACGCTGCTTTTTAACGCCCGCTGGTATTACAAGTCTGGCAGGTACAGGTGTACCGCTCACTTTTCTTCCGTGAATCGAGCATACCGCAAAAACCCTTACGTCAATTGCGTATCCTATCTTTTCAATGGAATTTGCCTAACGCTGGTATTACGAGTCTTGGAAGAAGTGAGCGGTAGACCCTCTCCTGTCAAGACTCCTAACGCATTTAAAAGTCAGTAGTTAAGAGTTTTATGGGCTAACGCCGTAACATAAAACTCTTAACTAAAGTGCTAAAAAGTACACTAACACCCATAAACTACCTATTAACCCCTAAACCGAGGCCCCCCCACATCGCAAACACTATAATAAAATGATTTAACCCCTAATCTGCCGACCGGACATCACTGCCACTGTAATAAATATATTAACCCCTAAACCGCTGCACTCCCGCCTCGCAAACACTAGTTACATTTTATTAACCTCTAATTTGCTGTCCCTAACATCGCCGACACCTATCTACATTTATTAACCCCTAATCTGCCACCCCCAATGTCGCCGCTACTATATTAAAGGTATTAACCCCTAAACCTGTCTAAACCTAACCCTAACCCCCCTAACTTAAATATAATTTTAAATAATCTAAATAAAATTACTAAAATTAAAAAAAATAATTCTATTTAAACTAAATACTTACCTATAAAATAAACCCTAAGCTAGATACAATATAACTAATAGTTACATTGTAGCTATCTTAGGGTTTAAATTTATTTTACAGGCAACTTTGTATTTATTTTAACTAGGTTATTAAATAGTTATTAACTATTTAATAACTACCTAGTTAAAATAAAGACAAAAATACATGTAAAATAAATCCTAACCTAAGTTACAATTACACCTAACACATCAGAATTCAAGGAACGCCATCTTGGATGACGTCATTTAAAGGAACCTTCATTCAGTATTAGGACGTCGTTTGAAGAGGATGGCTCCGCGTCGGCTGGCTTGAAGATGGACCCACTCCACTCCGGATGAAGATAGAAGATGCCGCCTGGATGAAGACTTCTGCCGCTTGGAGGACCTCTTCTGCCTGGATCGGATGAAGACTTCTGCCCCTCTGGAGGACCACTTGTGCCCGGCTGGGTGAAGACGGCTCAAGGTAGGGAGATCTTCAGGGGGGTAGTGTTAGGTTTTTTTATGGGGGGGATTGGGTGGGTTTTAGAGTAGGTGGGTTTTAGAGTAGGGTTGGGTGTGTGGGTGGTGGGTTTTAATGTTGGTGGTGGGGTATTGTATTTTTTTTACAGGTGAAAGAGCTGATTACTTTGGGGCAATGCCCCGCAAAAGGCCCTTTTAAGGGCTATTTGTAATTTAGTATAGGGTAGGGAATTTTATTATTTTGGGGGCTTTTTTTTATTTTATTAGGTGTATTAGATTAGGTGTAATTAAGTGGTTTTTTTTTCCGTAATTTAGTTTATTTATTTTAATTGTAATTAATTGTAGGTAGTTTAGGTAATTAGTTTAATTATAGTGTAGTGTTAGGTGTAATTGTAACTTAGGTTAGGGTTTATTTTACAGTTACTTTTGTACTTATTTTAACTAGGTAGTTATTAAATAGTTAATAACTATTTAATAACTATTATATCTAGTTAAAATAAATACAAAGTTGCCTGTAAAATAAATATAAATCCTAAGCTAGCTACAATGTAACTATTAGTTATATTGTAGCTAGCTTAGGGTTTATTTTACAGGTAAGTATTTAGTTTTAAATAGGAATAATTTATTTAATTGTAGTACATTTATTTAGATGTATTTAAATTATATTTAAGTTAGGGGGGTGTTAGGGTTAGACTTAGGTTTAGGGGTTAATAAATTTATAATAGTGGCGATGACGTTGGCTGCGGCAGATTAGGGGTTAATAAATTTAATATAGTTGTGGCAACGTTGGTGGGGGCAGATTAGGGGTTAATAAATTTAATATAGTTGTGGCAACGTTGGTGGGGGCAGATTAGGGGTTAATAAATATAATATAGGTGTTGGCGATGTTGGGGGCAGTAGATTAGGGGTTCATAAGTATAATGTAGGTGGCGGCGGTGTCCGGAGCGTCAGATTAGGGGTTAATAATATAATGTAGTTGTCACAGATAGCGGGGGCGGCAGATTAGGGGTTAATAAGTTTAATAATAGGGGTGTTTAGCCTCGGGGTTCATGCTAGGGTGTTAGATGCAGACATAAAATTAATTTCCCCATAGGAAACAAAGGGGCTACGTTAGGAGCTGAACACTGCTTTTTTGCAGGTGTAAGGTTTTTTTTCAGCAAGCTCAGCCCAATTGTTTCCTATGGGGAAATCGTGCACAAGCACGTTTAGCCAGCTTACCGCTGACTTAAGCAACGCTGGTATTGAGGTGAGATGTGGAGCTAAATTCTGCTCTATGCTCACCTTTTTGCGGCTAACGCCAGGTTTAAAAAAACCTGTAATACCAGCGTTGTCTTAAGGGAGCGGTGGGAAAATATGCTCGTTAGCACCGCACCCCTGTTACCGCAAAACTCGTAATCTAGGCGATAGTCTGGCAAAAAGTGCAATCAATCGTACCTATAATCTAATATGAAAACATAAAATTTAATATGAAAACATAAAATGTAATATAAATGCATACATAGAATTAGCTAAAACAGAACTAGTAAACAACAAATAATATCACTCAAAAACCACTTCCAATGGCCATGGAAAAAGTAAATAAATAACACAACTTTACTGGACGTCCATAAAAAATTATTAAAAACTCAGTTAATAATTATGTTCTCCAAATAAGTTCATAGGGAGTTCATATCCGTTTAAGTTAAAATGTACACAATACAGATTTGCACTGATAATCAGCTGTTACATTCACAGTGTTATTTATGCAGCTGCTATGGCTGAATGGTACCTGCTTACACTCTCTCTACGTCTAGAGGAGTATCTTTGCGGTCCGTGCTTTCTGTGGTAAACAATGTTGGTGGCACTAATTATAGCCTTAGTAGCGGATCTGGTTGTTCCTTTATCCTCAATGGATGAGTACTATGCAGGGGGCTCCGATACGCGTGTGTCGTTCACTTCCGCGTTCTGCTGCCTCTGTGGTCACATGTATCCACACTCAGCTATTACCGGTTGGGGTAACGTCAGCCTCAGTATTTCCTGGTTGTGGTATACGCTCAGTAACGGAGCTGGCTGAAAGGTCAGACTGCGGAGCTAACACAGACTTGATTGAGTTGCTGCCAAAGTCTGTTTTAAGTGTAAAGAGGCAGGAAAAATGCTTCTTCGGTTTTGAAGCTGGTGAAAGGACAAAAGGATTTCCTTAAACAGGTACGAAAAGCAGGATCTGAAGAGTTTAGCTTTAGAGCTTGAAGCAGAGTGGGAACTACAAACTTCAATTATCAAGCAAAGCACAGGTGTACTGAACACACCTTTAAAGGGAGGTGAAGGAGTGGGTTGGTCTTAGTACTTAAAGTTACAGGTATATGACAGATCCCCCCTTTCAGGGGCGCCCCCTTCCCGGATCCAAACCCCGTTTGTCAGGATGTAGATGATGGAAGGATGTGAGCAATTGGGGAGCATGTAAATCCCTAAGGGGTATCAAAGAATCCTCCTCATGACCATACCCTTTCCAATGAACCAGATACTCAATTGTTCTACCCCAGCGGCGCGAATCCAGAATTGATTCCACTTCGAATTCCGTTTGATCTTCTATGAGCTGAGGAGAGTCCTTGATGACTTGAGGAATATTAACATCAGAACCTTGATAGAGTTTTGGGAAACATGAAAAGATGGGTGTATCCTGTAAGATGCAGGTAGATCAAGAATTGCTGCATTAGTGTTGATCATTCTTTTTACCTTGAATGGACCTATGAACTGGTTAGCCAGTTTTTTGCTAGGTACCTTTAATTTGAGGTTTTTTTGTTGAGAGCCAAACTCTATCGCCAACTGAGTATTGAGGTGGAGTTAGATGTTTTTTTATCAAAATAACTCTTTTGGTTACGTTTAGATTTCTCTAAGTGAATCTTTAGGGAAGTCATAGTTTGTTTCAAATTAGAGACATAATCCAGAGCATAAGGCGATTTTGAGGTGGAGATGAAGTTGGGTAGAGTGGTTGGATGGTAACCATAATTGGCAAAGAAGGGTGAAACTTTAGTAGAAGAGTTGATGGAATTGTTATATGCGAGCTCTGCAAGTGGTAACCATTCAATCCAGTCATCCTGGTTCTGTGAGATATAACACCTTTAGTATTGCTCCAAAGTCTGATTCAGTCTTTCAGTAAGGCCATTAGATTGGGGATGAAATGCTGTTGACATTCTAGAGGAGATTCTTAACAATTTACATAGTTCCTTCCAAAACCTGGATGTAAATTGAGTCCCTCGATCAGTGACTATAGAGGTCGGTAATCCATGGAGTTTCACGATGTGATAAAAGAATGTTTTAGCTGTTGTGAGAGCGTTTGGAATTCTCTTAAGAGGTATGAAATGAGATAGTTTAGTAAGATGATCTATAACCACTAATATGGTTGTAAATGTATTAGGTGGTAATTCGACTATGAAGTCCATTCCAATCATGGTCCAAGGGACTTCAGGTATAGGTAATGGTTTTAGTAAACCAAAAGGTCTGTGGTGTTCTTTTTTGCAAGCTGCACATACATGACAATCTGACACAAATGTAACTACGTCTTGTCTTAAACCAGGCCACCAGTAATTCCTTGTTAATAAATCCTGGGTTTTAGTGATTCCAGGATGACCAGACATGGGGTTCGTATGATGTAGATGTAGGATCTCCTTCCTTACAGAAGGAGGAACGTATAATAAATCATTGTAGAAGTATGATCCTGAAGTGGCGTCCTTTACGCAGCATGAGGGAATGGTAGAATCTTTTAGTAAAGCTAATAAAATGTCTTTTTGTAGGCTTGAAGTTACAGCTATAAACTTGGTCGACGGTATAACTGTTTGTTGTTCTTCCTTTTCATTATGTTTAGTAAAAGAACGGGAAAGAGCATCAGCTTGGATGTTCCTTGAACCTGGTCTATATGTTATCTGAAAGTTAAATCGGTCTAGGAAAAGAGACCATCGGACTTGTCTTGATGACAAGGTCTTGTTCTTTCTAAGATATTGTAAATTCTTATGATCTGTAAGAACAGTAAAAGGTTTGAGTGTCCCTTCCAGTAGGTGTCTCCAGTGTTCCAGAGCACATTTGATAGCTAGAAGTTCCAAGTCCCCCACGGAGTAATTCCTTTCAGCTATAGACAGGAGTCGAGAGTAAAAGGCTACAGGATGTAGGACTGAAGTATCGTTTTGTTGTTGGGAGAGTATAGCACCAATACCAACAGTAGAAGCATCAACTTCTAACACAAATTGGAATTCGGGATTAGGAAGCTGTAGGATAGGAGCTGAAGTAAAACAATCTTTTAAATGCTCAAAAGCTTGTTGGGCTTCTTCAGTCCAAACGAGTCAATTCTTACCGTTTAGCTTAGTTAGAGGTTGGACAATGGATGAAAATCCTTTGATGAATCTCCTATAAAAATTAGAGAATCCTAAAAACCTCTGAAGAGATTTTACAGAGGTAGGTACAGGCCATTTGAGTATGGATGTAACCTTCTCTGGATCCCTGTTTACACCGTTAGGGGAGATTATGTAACCCAAAAATTGTATTGTCTTTACATGGAATACACATTTCTCAGCCTTGGCGTATAGCTGATGTTCTCTTAATCTAGACAAAGCCATCTTACATGTTTTATATGATCAGTTATATTTTTGGAGTATATCAAAATATTGTCTAGATATATAACAACACACACATCCATTAAGTCTTTGAAAATATAATTTATAAAACATTTTAATGTGGCTGGAGCATTAGTTAATCCGAATGGCATAACATTGTATTGAAACAGACCATAACGGGTTCGGAATGCTGTTTTCCATTCATCACCGCTTTTTATCCTGATTAAATTATATGCTCCCTTCAAATCTAGTTTGTTAAAAATGGTTGCATCTGTTAACCGTTCAAGTAATTCGGGTATGAAAGGAAGTGGATACCTATTTTTAATCGTAATAGAGTTTAATGCTCTATAATCAATGATTGGGCGTAAGGTCCCATCCTTATTTGTGAAAAAGAATATGCCCGCTGCTACAGGAGAGGTTGAGGTAGAAATGAAACCTTTCCTTAGATTATCATCTAGGTACTCTCTGAGGAATTTTAATTCTTTTTGAGAGAGTGGAAAAATTCGGCCGAACGGTATGATAGACCCAGGTTTAGTATCAATGGGGCAATCATAAGGTCTGTGTGGGGGTAGATTTTCGGCTTCCTTAAGGTCAAATACATCTGAAAAGTCTGAATACTGCAAGGGTATATGAGGGTGTAGAGCTTTGATTTCCACACAGGGAAAACAGGTAGCAGAGCAGTATGGGGAAGAAAAAGTTACTGTGTTACTGCACCAGTCTATATGAGGGTTGTGTTTTGTTAACCAAGGATAGCCCAATATTAAGGGGTGTAGTGAGCTAGTTATGATATCAAACGTAATGTATTCTGTATGACCCATGTTACAAGAGACAAGTAAGGGAACAGTATGGTGTGTGATTGGGCCCTTTAAATAGGTAGAGCCATCAATAACCTTCACATAGATGGGGGTTTGCTTTTGCACACAAGGTATTTTATTAGTATATACAAGGGTTTTGTCAATAAAGCTACCATAAGCTCCAGAATCAATCAGCGCCTCAGTCTTGAGATGATGCTGGTCCCACTGCAAAGACAATGTGAAAGTTAATTGTGATTCATGAATGTTATCAGTATTTGGGTTAACTATAAGAATCTTACCCCTTTTTTGCCGGTTCAGAATAGGGCAGGAAGAGACACTGTGTTCTTTATTCCCACAATACATACAGAGGTTTGATATCCTCCTTCTCTGTTTCTCTTCTTGGGATAATGGTCCACGGATGGCCCCAATTTCCATGGGCACAGGGGCTGTGGAGGTCTTTTCAGCATGAGAGGGTGTAAACCTTTTGAGGTAAGTCTCTGGGTGTTGTTTTTCGGCTCTCCTCTCTCTGTATCATCTGTCCATTGCTATGCATATCTTTATGAGGGATTTCATGGTGTCTGGACGTTCAGTGCGAGAGATCTCATCCTTAAGGTGTTCAGAGAGACCTAAACGAAATTGTTTTTTTAAACTTACAGTATTCCACTGCGAATCTGTGGCCCAGAGCTGAAAATCTGCCACATAGTCCTCAACTAGATGTTTGCCTTGCTTCAGGGTGCGCAAATTTGTTTCTGCTGTTAACTGAGTGTTGCAATCCTCATACAAGACAGCCATCTCCTTAAAATATTCATAATGGGATCATCGGTTTCATAAAACTTATCAGCCCACGAACGGGGATCTCCAGTTAGATAAGGGATGGTAGTACAAACCTTGATCTTGTCAGTATAATATGTCCTGGGCTTCATGGAAAACATCAGCATGCATGCATTTCTGAATTCACGAAAGCGTGTTCTTTCACCAGAGAAAATACGTGGAGGGTTAACCTGTGGATCAGGGTGATCAGCCTCTTTACGTGAAAAAAAATTATTCATTAACCTCTTCAGTGTGCGGTTTTCATTTTTAACTTCAGTCAAATCTTGTGCTAAAATTTCAACTTTCTGGTTTAAGGAGGCTATTTCAATTGCCATTGAGGCAGGATCCATGATTTTCCTAAATACAAGCTTTAAAATTATAATGTATATATTTTAGTAGATTTCTTTATAGGCTTGATAATTCTGTTATAAGCTTGTATAATGTAGCTATTCCCAGAGAACCTTAAGTGAAACAGGCTTATACAAAAGGTTATTACCAAGGGAGATAGCTGATTTACTTAGTATAAGTTCTTTTTATAACACTTTACAGAAAAAAATAAAGTGAATAAAACAGATGAAACGTAGCCTTTGTATGTTTTGCACACTTGTAAAGAATTGTGGTCTCTAAATATAGAAGGCAGCAAACAAGCAAATTATAGGTACTTGTATAAGAAAAGCAGAAACTTATAGCAAAGTCTTTTTTAGTCAAGCTTAGAAGTGAGTACCTGATTTGCAGTCTGCAATGTCCTTATATCAAGTGTTTTCAGGTTACAGGCAGGCAAAGTGTGTGATACAGAGAGAAGGGGAGAGCTAGATTTAACCAGGTGTAAGCACTCTAACAGGGTGTATGTCAGCAGAACTTTGGATAACAATATATACAGCTATAGACAATTGTATATAAAAATAATGATACTTGCAAGTGAGTTTAGAACTGCAGAGAGCGGAGTTGGCACTGAGACAGAACGGATCACATCAGGGAAGCTGTTCGTATTTCCTGGTTGCGGTATACGCTCAGTAACGGAGCTGGCTGACAACGTCAGACTGTGGATCTAACACAGACTTGATTGAGTTGCTGCCAAAGTCTGTTTTAAGTGTAAAGAGGCAGGAAAATGCTTCTTCGGTTTTGAAGCTGGAGAGAGGACAAAAGGATTTCCTTAAACAGGTATGAAGAGCAGGATCTGAAGAGTTTAGCTTTAGAGCTTGAAGCAGAGTGGGAACTACAAACTTCAATTATCAAGCAAAGCACAGGTGTACTGAACACACCTTTAAAGGGAGGTGAAGGAGTGGGTTGGTCTTAGCACTTAAAGTTACAGGTATATGACACTTTCACACTTATAGAAATTATAAAAAAGGCAAGAAATATAAGTTTGGGAGATCTAGACAAAAGGGTTAATGAAATTAAGAATATACTAGAAAGTAGGAAAGTTTCAGAAATATTTATAGAAAGACAAAAAGAAATAATAAGATCGTTAAATAATACTAATAGAGAATTACAAAGAATTATAAAAAGAAAAATTAAGAGAGACGATGACGATTATGCTGGAAATGTAGAGCAGCCCCAATTAAAACAATTAAACAAACACTCACCACTAATTTAAATCATGCACCCTCTCGAATGTTGTAAAATAGCTACACACAAAAAACTAAGGCCTAGATTACAAGTTTTATGAGTTTTCTGTTGGCCGGTCCTAACGCTGCTTTTTAAAGCCCGCTAGTATTACGAGTCTTGCAGGTACAGGTGTACCGCTCACTTTTTTGGTCAGACTCGGAAATACTGCAAATCCACTTACGTCAATTGCGTATCCTATATTTTCAATGGGACTTGCATAGCGCCGGTATTACGAGTCTTCCAAAAAGTGAGCGGTAGACCCTCTCCTGTCAAGCCTGGTACCGCATTTTAAAGTCAGTAGTTAAGAGTTTTACACTACAACGCCGTAGCATAAAACTCTTAACTGAAGTGCTAAAAAGTACACTAACACCCATAAACTACCTATTAACCCCTAAACCGAGGCCCCCCACATCGCAAACACTAAAATAAATGTTTTAACCCCTAATCTGCCAAACCGGACATCGCCACCACTATAATAAATATATTAACCCTTAAACCGCCGCACTCCCACATCGCAAACATTAGTTAAATATTATTAACCCCTAATATGCCGTCCCTAACATCGCCGACACCTACCTACATTTATTAACCCCTAATCTGCCGCCCCCAACGTCGCCGCCACTTTATTAAAGTTATTAACCCCTAAATATAAGTCTAACCCTAACACCCCCTAACTTAAATATAATTTAAATAAATCTAAATAAAATTACTATCATTAACTAAATTATTCATATTTAAAACTAAATACTTAACCTGTAAAAAAAAAAACTAAGCTAGCTACAATATAACTAATAGTTACATTGTATCTAGCTTAGGGTTTATTTTTATTTTACAGGCAACTTTGTATTTATTTTAACTAGGTACAATAGTTATTAAATAGTTATTAACTATTTAATAACTACCTAGTTAAAATAAAGACAAATTTACCTGTAAAATAAAACCTAACCTAAGTTACAATTACACCTAACACTACACTACAATTAAATTAATTACCTAAATTAAATACAATTAATTACAATTAAATAAAATTATCTAAAGTACAAAAAAAACACTAAATTATAGAAAATAATAAACAAATTACAAGATTTTTAAACTATTTACATCTAATCTAATTCCCCTAACAAAATAAAAAAGTACCCCCAAAATAAAAAAAAAGCCATACCCTACACTAAATTACAAATAGCCCTTAAAAGGGCCTTTTGTGGTGCATTGCCCCAAAGTAATCAGCTCTTTTAACTGAAAAAAATATATACAATTCCACCCTCCAACATTAAAACCCACCACCCACACAACCAACCCTACTCTAAAACCTACCCAATCCCCCCTTAAAAAAACCTAAAACCAACCCCCTGAAGATCAGCTTACCGGGAGACGTCTGACTCTTCACCCAACCGGGGCAAAGTCCTCAACGAAGCCAGGAGAAGTCTTCATCCAAGCCGGGCGAAGTGGTCCTCCAGACGGGGAGAAGTCTTCATCCAGACGGCATCTTCTATCTTCATCCATCTGGCGCGGAGCGGGTCCATCTTCAAGACATCCGACGCAGAGCATCCTCTTCAAATGATGGCTAAACACAGAATGAAGGTTCCTTTAAATGATGTCATCCAAGATGGCGTCCCTTTAATTCTGATTGGCTGATAGAATTCTATCAGCCAATCGGAATTAAGGTAGAAACAATCCTATTGGCTGATGCAATCAGCCAATAGGATTGAAGTTCAATCCTATTGGCTGATCCAATCAGCCAATAGGATTGAGCTGGCATTCTATTGGCTGTTCCAATCAGCCAATAGAATGTTAGTTCAATCCTATTGGCTGATTGCATCAGCCAATAGGATTTTTTCTACCTTAATTCCGATTGGCTGATAGAATTCTATCAGCCAATCGGAATTGAAGGGACTCCATCTTGGATGACGTCATTTAAAGGAAACTTCATTCAGTGTTTAGCCGTCGTTTGAAGAGGATGCTCTGCGTTGGATGTCTTGAAGATAGACCCGCTCCACGCCGGATGGATGAAGATAGAAGATACTGTCTTGATGAAGAGCCCGTCTGGAGGACCACTTTGCCCGGCTTGGATGAAGACGTCTCCCAGCTTCGTTGAGGACTTTGGCCCGGTTAGGTGAAGACGTCTCCCGGTAAGGGGGTTAGTGTTAGGTTTTTTTAAGGGGGGTTTGGGTGGGTTTTAGAGTAGGGTTGGTTGTGTGGGTATTGGGTTTTAATGTTGGGGGGGGGACTGTAATTTTTTTTCAGGTAAAAGAGCTGATTACTTTGGGGCAATGCCCCACAAAAGGCCCTTTTAAGGGCTATTTGTAATTTAGTGTAGGGTAGGTATTTTTTTTATTTTGGGGGTACTTTTTTATTTTGTTAGGGGGATTAGATTAGGTGTAATTAGTTTAAAAATCTTGTAATTTGTTTATTATTTTCTGTATTTTAGTGGGGTTTTTTTTTGTACTTTAGATAATTTTATTTAATTGTAATTAATTGTATTTAATTTAGGTAATTAATTTAATTGTAGTGTAGTGTTAGGTGTAATTGTAACTTAGGCTAGGTTTTATTTAACTAGGTAGTTATTAAATAGTTAATAACTATTTAATAACTATTGTACCTAGTTAAAATAAATACAAAGTTGCCTGTAAAATAAAAATAAACCCTAAGCTAGATACAATGTAACTATTAGTTATATTGTAGCTAGCTTAGGTTTTTTTTTACAGGTAAGTATTTAGTTTTAAATAGGAATAATTTAGTTAATGATAGTAATTTTATTTAGATTTATTTAAATTATATTTAAGTTAGGGGGTGTTAGGGTTAGACTTAGATTTAGGGGTTAATAACTTTAATATAGTGGCGGCGACCTTGGGGGTAGCAGATTAGGGGTTAATAAATGTAGGTAGGTGTCGGCGATGTTAGGGACGGCATATTAGGGGTTAATAATATTTAACTAATGTTTGCGATGTGGGAGTGCGGCGGTTTAAGAGTTAATATATTTATTATAGTGGTGGTGATGTCCGGTTTGGCAGATTAGGGGTTAAAACATTTATTTTAGTGTTTGCGATGTGGGGGGGCCTCGGTTTAGGGGTTAATAGGTAGTTTATGGGTGTTAGTGTACTTTTTAGCACTTTAGTTAAGAGTTTTATGCTACGGCGTTTTAGTGTAAAACTCTTAACTACTGACTTTAAAATGCGGTACCAGGCTTGACAGGAGAGGGTCTACCGCTCATTTTTTAGGTAATTAATTTAATTTTAGTGTAGTTTTAGGTGTAATTGTAACTTAGGTTAGGTTTTATTTTACAGGTAAATTTCTCTTTATTTTAACTAGGTAGTTATTAAATAGTTAATACCTATTTAATAACTATTGTACCTAGTTAAAATAAATACAAAGGTGCCTGTAAAATAAAAATAAACCCTAAGCTAGATACAATTTAACTATTAGTTATATTGTAGCTAGCTTAGGGTTTATTTTATAGGTAAGTATTTAGTTTTAAATAGGATTATTTAGTTAATTGTAGTAATTTTATTTAGATTTATTTAAATTATATTTAAGTTAGGGGGGCTAGGGTTAGACTTAGGTTTAGGGGTTAATATGTTTATTATAGTGGCAGATTTGGGGTTAATAAATGTAGTTTGGTTGCGTTGACATTGGGGGCGGCAGATTAGGGGTTAATAAGTGTAATATTAGGGGTGTTTAGACTCAGGGTTCATGTTAGGGTGTTAGGTGTAGACATAAATGTATTTCCCCATAGGGATCAATGGGGCTGCGTTAGTTGCTTTACGCTGCTTTTTTGCAGGTGCTAAGTTTTTTTCAGCCGGCTCTACCCCATTGATTCCTATGGGAAAATCATGCACGAGCACGTTTAGCCAGCTCACCACTAACGTAAGCAGGGCTGGTACTGAGGTGAGATGTGGAGCTAAATTTTGCTCTACGCTCACTTTTTTTGCGGTTAACGCCGGGTTTGTAAAAACACGTAATACCAACGCTGTCTGTAAGTGAGCAGTGAGCATAAACTGCTCGTTAGCACCGCACCCCTGTTAACTCAAAAATCATAATCTAGGCATAAGTTTCTTAAAAAAACCTGAAGATTATAGAATGTCTAATATGGGTAGAAACCAGAACTTTCGACCAACAGTTAGGAATAGAGATTTTCAATCAGAGCTAAATATCAATATTAGTTGGCATATTAATAATGACAGTTGGCACTTTGGAAATGACAATTGGCAATACAGCAATAGGGAGGATAGATGGAGAGGTATCCAAGATTGAGATCACCTCCGCACTCCCTATCCCAACTCCCCCTAGGTTCAAGATAGATCTAATAATTACCAAGTGCCAGCTAGGGATACTTTTTGGTGTAATTATAGATATCCTCCAGATAATAAATATCCTAAGGGAAAAGATGAAATATCTGATAATAGATGGGAAAGTAGAGATAGATACAATAATATACCCTATGCTAGACCTCAAAGTAAACCACATAAGAAGGAGGAAAAGAATTGGAGAATACCCTTAAGAAATAGATATAAACCATTGAGACATGGAAACGTTAGTGAGTAAGATAGAGAGGTAGGAGCAGGGAATCCTGTCTCACACTCCAATCATTTTTTAGGAGAAGCTCCCATAGCCAAAACCTCAAGAGGCGAGATCACAGAGAGAGTACACTTAGCGCCCCTAATGAATCTAAGAAAAAGAACATTAGAGGAAAAAGAGGAGGAAGGAGCAGACAACCCAAAAAAAGTCAGAGAAAGGAGGGAAATGTGGTAGAACCACCGCAGAGTGGAGTGTTCAATATTAGTAGTCACATACTAAATGAGGCAGAAACCAAGGTACTAGGACTAGGTCTCTCTTTTGCACCTACATCCAAGATGAATAAGTTTGAAACTCACATTAATGTGCAACAGTTTGTGAGGAAACTGACTCTAAAAAGATATTTTTTGAGAAATCCAATTGAAAGTAATAGACCTACCCAGAGTGCAAGCTGTACACAAACATCTCAATTTGTCCATACTGATTTAAAACAGAATACAAAGTTTTATCCAACCCATGAGAAAGGGAAAAATATAGAACTTTTTTAAAAAATTGTACTAAGGAATATAGAGAGGATAGATAAAAAAAAGAATGCCCCATAATCTTAATAAATCTGAAAATGAAGCTTTAAAAAAACTTAAGGAAAATAATCAGATAGTAATAAAGCCAGCAGATAAAGTAGGTAGTAGTAATGAATAAAGAGTATTATTTAAAGGAGGCTGATCGGTTACTTAGTGATACCACCACGTATAAAGAACTCATAAGGGATCCAACAAGAGCAGATCAAATTTTATTGAATTTACATTTAGAGAAGGCTTTGAGTAAAGGAATTTTGAATAAAAAAGAATTCAATTATATAAACCAAGAATTTCCAAGAACACTGATATTTTATTTCCTACCTAAGATCCATAAGGATAGGAATAATCCCCCGGGACGCCCAATCATATCTGGAATAAACTCTGTAACCTCCAACCTATCACAATATATTATAAGATATCTACAAAAATATGTTAGACAACTTCCATCCTTTTTGACTACACACAAGTGTTAAAAATTTTAGAAAATGTAAAAGTGGAAGGGGAACTAATCCTTGCAACATGTGATGTAACTTCCCTCTATACAAATATTGAACATACATTGGGACTTGAGGCAGTATCTCAATTTTTAGAGCTTGATACAGAAATTGATAAAGATCAAAAAGAGTTTATTTTGGAGAGTATAAGCTTTATATTAAATAATAATGTATTTTCATTTAATTGGAGGATGTATGTTTAAATAAAAGGGACGGCCATGGGCACCAGGTTTGCTCCAAGCTACGCAAATTTGTTTATGGGACAGTGGGAAAAAGATTTCCTGGACACTTGTAATTTGGCACAAAACCTGGTGACCTATCATAGATATAGCGATGATATTTGAATCCTTTGGAAAGGAAGTGAGGCGCCTACGATCAGCCTGGAACATTTGGCGCTGCATAGAATGATGAAGGCAATCCTGAATCTGCACTCACGTGGAACGGAGTTGCCAGAGATGATCTTCCAAAGCCGGAATACCCTGAGACATGAATCGGGCAACAAGGATAGTTGAAACTCATAATTCACCATGAACGGGGATAACTTGGAGGAAGCATTAATAGCACTATTGCGAGCAAACTCTGCTCAAGGTAACAGTTCAGACCAATTCTTGTGGTGATCTGAGACATAGCAATAGAGGAACTGTTCCAGAGCTTGATTAGACCGTTACGCAGCCCCATTGGATTGAGGGTGATATCCCGAGGAGAAGGAAAGCTAGATCCCCATTTGAGCACAAAAGGAACGCCAAAATCTGGAGACAAACTGGCTACCCCAGTCTGACACTATCTCCTTGGGTAACCCATGTAAACGGAAGACCTCCCGGGCAAAAATTGAAGAAAGCTCCTGAGTGGTAGGCAACTTCATCAAGGGAATGCAATGTGACATTTTAAAAAAATGGTCAACCACCATAAGGATAACAGTATTGCCACTGGAAACAGGGAGCTCGACAATGAAGTCCATGGAAAGATGTGCCCAAGGACGCTCACCATTAGCAATAGGTTGAAGAAGACCCACAGGAAGACGTCAAGGAGTCTTATTCTGTGCACAAACTGAGCAGGAGGCAACATACGCAGCAACATCAGAACAAAGACCTGGCCACCAGAATTGTTGAATGATAGATCAAATAATTTGGTTCTTGCCTGGGTCACCTGCGGCTTTAGGATAGTGGTAAGTGTGCAAAAGTTTAGTTCGAAGATTCTCAGGAACAAAACACTTACCACTAGGTTTCTCAGAAGGTGCATTGGTTTGTGCAGACAGGATCTCCTTCCCCAAGGGAGAAGTCAAATTAGTATGTATGTTAGCTAAAATATGGTCAGGAGGTATAACAGGAGTAGGTACAGACTCCTCCTTGGACAGAGGTGAAAATTGTCGAGAGAGGGCATCAGCCCTAACATTCTTACTACCAGGCAGGTTGGTGACCACATAATTAAACCGAGTCAAAAATAGCACCCATCTGGCCTGTCGGGCGACAAACATTTTGCTTCAGATAGATAAGTTAAATTCTTGTGGTCAGTAAGAATGAGCACTGGCACGCTAGTACCCTCGAGAAGATGCCTCCATTCCTTGAGTGCCAAAATTGTGGCCAGTAATTTCCTGTCGCCAATTTCATAATTGCACTCCACTGGAGACAATTTCTTAGAGAAGAAACCACACGGATGCAAGAAACCGTCAGGCGTAGGACGTTGAGACAAGAGGGCACCTACTCCAGTCTCAGACGCATCGACCTCAAGAACCAAAGGCAGGACAGGGTTAGGATGAGCCAGAACTGGAGCAGCAACAAAAGAAGCTTAAGACTATCAAAGGCCTTAATGGCAGTAGGTGACCAATGGAGTGGATCATTCTCTTTACGGGTCATTTCTGTGATAGGTTTGACCAAGTTTTTAATAAACTTTCTATAGTAATTTGCGAACCCCAAAAAATGTTGAATAGACCGAAGACCAACTGGGCGAGGCCACTGCAGAACTGCAGTTAACTTGTCAGGATCCATAGAGAACCCTGCAACGGAGATAACATAACTAGTGATGTCGCAAACCTAAAATTTTGTGTTCGCGAACGACGAACGCAAACTTCCACAACTGTTCGCGAATGGGCGAACCAGGTGAACCGCCATAGACTTCAATAGGCAGGCGAATTTTAAAACCCACAGGGACTCTTTCTGGCCACAATAGTGATGGAAAAGTTGTTTCAAGGGTACTAACACCTGGACTGTGGCATGCTGGAGGGGGATACATGGCAAAACTCCCATGGAAAATTACATAGTTGATGCAGAGTCTGGTTTTAATCCATAAAGGGCATAAATCACCTAACATTCCTAATTTGTTTGGAATAACGTGCTTTAAAACATCAGGTATGTACACTACTGTTACACCAGATATGAGTTGAACTGGGGTGACACTGTGCCCTGGCAGGCAGGCAGGCACTGAAACGCACACGTGTGAAGGAAACTGACTGCTATTATTTAACACAGTCAAAAAGGTGTTTTTTTTTTAAATCTACACTACTGTTACACCAGATATGAGTTGCACTGGGGTGACACTGTGCCCTGGCAGGCAGGCACTTAAACGCGCACGTGTGAAGGAAACTGACTGCTATTATTTAACACAGTCAAAAAAGTGTTGTTTTTTTTTTAAAATCTACACTACTGTTACACCAGATATGAGTTGCACTGGGGTGACACTGTGCCCTGGGAGGCAGGAACTGAAACGCACACGTGTGAAGGAAACTGACTGCTATTATTTAACACAGTCAAAAAAGTGTTGTTTTTTTAAATCTACACTACTGTTACACCAGATATGAGTTGCACTGGGGTGACACTGTGCCCTGGCAGGCAGGCACTTAAACGCACTCGTGTGAAGGAAACTGACTGCTATTATTTAACACAGTCAAAAAAGTGTTTTTTTTTAAATCTACACTACTGTTACACCACATATGAGTTGCACTGGGGTGACACTGTGCCCTGGCAGGCAGGCAGGCACTTAAACGCACATGTGTGAAGGAAACTGACTGCTATTATTTAACACAGTCAAAAAAGTGTTTTGTTTTTTTTAAATCTAGACTACTGTTACACCAGTTATGAGTTGCACTGGGGTGACACTGTGCCCTGTCAGGCAGGCACTTAAACGCACACGTGTGAAGGAAACTGACTACTATTATTTAACACAGTCAAAAAAGTGTTGTTTTTTTAAATCTACACTACTGTTGCACCAGATATGAGTGGTGGCACTGGGCAAGTGGGCACAGTATACGCTTTGAGCCTGACACACATGCTGGCAGGCAGGCAACTGCAATTAGATTACACTGGAAAAAAAAAAAGCAGCCCTAAAAAGGGCTTTTTGGGGTGCTGTCCTTACAGCAGAGATCAGATGAGTCCTTCAGGACTGTAGTGGACACTGAATACACTAGCCTAGCTATAGATTTCCCTACTAAATCAGCAGCAGCTTTACTGTCCCTCCTCTCACTAACAATGCAGCTTCCGAATGAATCTAAAATGGATGCTGTCCAGGAGGTAGGAGGGTCTGGGATGGAGGGTCTGCTGCTGATTCGCTGGAATGTGCCTGCTGACTGTGAGGTACAGGGTCAAAGTATTACTCAATGATGACGAATAGGGGGCGGATCGAACATCGCATATGTTTGCCCGCTGCGGCAAACGCGAACATGCTATGTTCGCCGGCGAAAAATTTGCGACATCACTAAACATAACCTAGGAAGGTTACTTGAGTCTGATGGAACTCACATTTCTTGAGTTTACAAAACAGGCTGTCCTCACGTAGTCTCTGAAGAACCTGTGTAACATCAGAATGATGAGCCTCAAGTGTGGATGAGTGTATGAGGATGTCGTCTAAATACATCACAACATACTGTTGCAACATATCTCATAGGACATCATTAATAAATTCCTGGAAAGCAGCAGGAGCATTACATAGGCCAAAGGGCATTACAAAATACTCATAATGCCCGCTCCTGGTGTTAATCGCTGTTTTCCATTCGTGGCCCTCCTTGATCCTAACGAGATTGTACGCTCCTCTCAAATCAAGTTTAGTAAAGACCGTAGCTCCCTTGAGGGGGTCAAATAGTTCCGTAATGAGCGGAATAGGGTAAGGATTCTTAATAGTAAGACAATTAAGACCCCTATAATCGATGCATGGTCTTGACTCGCCACCCTTTTTCTTCACAAAGAAGAAGCCAGCCCCTGCAGGAGAGCAGGATTTGTGGATGAGCCTCTGCGACAGTGCTTTAGCAACATACTCCTCCATAGCACAATTCTCTGCAACAGACAGAGGGTAAACCCGGCTCCGAGGAGCAATGGCTCCTGGTTGCAGGTCTATGGCACAATCGTAAGACCGGTAAGGAGGCAACGTACCGGCACGCACCTTGTCAAAAACGTCTAGGAACTCTCGGTACTCCTCTGGCAATTGAGATAATGAAGAAGTGCACAAGACTTTAACTGGTCTCCGAAGACAAGTGGAAATACATTGCGGGGACCACAACAAAATTTCGGACCTGCGCTAGTCGATTTCAGGTTAATTTGAAATCACAGGTTTATTAGTCTCCCACAAGGAATTAGCCCAGGCAAGAGCTGTGTCAGAGAGTAACGAGATGAGAAATCCCACCTTAGCTCTGTCAGAGGGAAACGCCTGAGGTAACATCTCAAAGTAAATGCCCACCTTGTTCAAAAACTCTCTGCACTTAATAGGATCGCCTCCATATCGCTGAGGTAGAGGTGCAGACTGGAGATGCTCCTGGTAGGACTAGGTGCAGCAGCGGAAACAGGAGCAGCCATAACTTGTTGGACACTTTGGTCCAAATGTGCAGTGCGAGTCAGCAGGGTTTGCAGGGCTAGTGCAAATTGATCCAAGAAATGATCCTGTTCATCTATCCTGGAAATGATGGCAGGTAAAGGTGGATTTTTAGCACCATCAGGATTCATGGCCTTTGAGTAATGTCAGGGTGCCAGGAATCATACTGAGATGAGAAGTGCAAAAATAATCACATCCTTTATTAATAGCAAAAAATAATAAAAAGTCCACAAGTCAAATAACAAGCCAAGAGTCAAAACCAGAGCTGGTAGTCAGGCGAGCTGAGTCAGGAGCCAAAGCGAATAGTCAGACGAGCCAGAATCAGGAACAAGGAAAACAGCAGAGTCAGGAACAAGCCAGGGATCAGGAACCAGGAAGGACGTCAGACAGCCAGGTAATACACAGGAACTTTCACAAACAGGTCTGAGACAACGCAAAGGCAAAGCATAATGAACAGAGGCCCCTTAAATAATAAGTGATGACATCACAATTCTGAGACTGCATCCTGTCTCACACAGATGATGCACACCAGTCTGGCCATGAAAGGAAGTGCAGGAAATGAGCAGCATCCCCCACAATGCACCATAGTCAGCAAGAGAGGTGAGTAAAATGGCTGCCAGTAGCACATGGCAAACAAAACAGGGAAAAAACCCTGACAGCACCTTAGTCTAATTAAAAAAGGCAATAAAGATACCCATCTGTATAAACATTTTAGGGAAGTCGACAACAACAAACTTAGGGATTTCAGATTTTGGGGGATAGTTAAGGTAAAACAAGAGTGGAGAGGGGGTAAATATGAGACTAGGATCCTTAAAAAAGAAGCAGAATTAATTTATAGGATGAAAACATTACATCCATTAGGACTAAATTCGGAGTTAGATGTAACTCCCTTTATGTATGACTGATCTGTATCTTTAAACTGTATGCATAGATAGGCAACAAGCCCAACACACACACGATGCTTATCTATGAACTTTGTCTATTTGGAATAGTAATCTTGATTTTAATTTGGTTATTAATTCTAATTTTAATACTAATTTTAATATCAATTTGATCTTGATCTGAATTTTTACCCTTGATATTGGTTTGATTATTATTACTAGTACTATGATTATTATGTCCATTATTATATTTTCCATTTTTGATTTTTTTATATTTTTTTATTATTTTTTTTATATTTTCCATTTTTTGTGAGAATTAAATGTGTATAGAATTTTTGACACTTCTGTAAGCATTGACTTACCATACATAATGAGGATAGTCTGTTGCATATAATCTATTTGTTTATTTAAATATTGATTTAATTGAATTTTAGTATACGTTTTTTGTCTCATTATAAAATTGTTTGTGCATATTATAATGACTTTATAATTCTGTAAGGCCTTTTATATACATGACTCTAAAGTTGGTATATACCACCTTAAGAATACTAAAGAGGTGGGGCAATTCGCAACTATCACCAATAGGATAATATGGCACTTATAAAGGAAATCCACCAGACCACTAACACATCTTGAAAAAGCC
Source organism: Bombina bombina (assembly GCF_027579735.1). Lineage (NCBI taxonomy): Eukaryota > Metazoa > Chordata > Amphibia > Anura > Bombinatoridae > Bombina > Bombina bombina. The sequence continues at coordinate 1,197,471,201 of NC_069502.1, forward strand.
CCAGGGAGGGGGGAAATGTGTTAATTGTGTTAGAACCTGTGTTAGAACCTGTTTGAGCTTTAACACCACTTTGCACCTATCCCAGAATCAAACAGCTGGGTGCGTTATATCTCAACTGAATTGGTAACGGTAACGCAAGTTGCTGCCAACGATTCAATCTGGCAGACTCTACAAGTGTGTGCAACTATTTGGTCTTCCCAATCTGGGCTGCACTAATAATCACCTATATAATGGCCATAGAGTCCGCAAACCAGCTACGATATTAAGGAAGTTCCTTTCCGATTTACAGAGGCTGACGTCACCCCAACAGGTAATAGCTGAGTGTGGATACATGTGACCACAGAGGTAGCAGAACGCGGAAGTGGGCTCCCTATGAACTTATTTGGAGAATATAATCCTTAACTGAGTTTTTAATAATTTTTTATGGACGTCCAGTAAAGTTGTGTTATTTATTTACTTTTTCCATGGCCATTGGAAGTGGTTTTTGAGTGATATTATTTGTTGTTAACTAGTTCTGTTTTAGCTAATTCTATGTATGCATTTATATTACATTTTATGTTTTCATATTAAATTTTATGTTTTCTTATTAGATTTTAGGTACGATTGATTGCACTTTTTGCCAGACTATCGGCCGGATTACGAGTTGTGCGTTATGAGGTTTGCGGTGCTAACGAGCAGTTTTTTCTCACCGCTCACTTACCTGCAGCGCTGGTATTACAGTTTTTTACAATCCTGGCGTTAAAAGTCAAGAAGTGAGCGTAGAGAAAAATTGTGCTCCATACCGCACTTCAATACCAGTGCTGCTTAAGTCAGCGGTGAGCTGGTCGTAGGTGCTCGTGCACGATTTCCCCATAGACATCAATGGGGAGAGCTGGCTGAGAAAAAGTCTAACACCTGCAAAAAAGCAGCGTAAAACTCAGTAACGCACCTAACACCCTAACACAAACCCCGAGTCTAAACACCCCTAATCTTACACTTATTAACCCCTAATCTGCCACCCCTGACATCGCCGACACCTACATTATACTTATTAACCCCTAATCTGCCGCTCCGGACACCGCCGCCACCTACATTATATTTATTAACCCCTAATCTCCCTCCCCCAATGTCGCCGCAACATACCTACACGTATTAACCCCTAATATGCCGCCCCCAACGTCGCCGCCACTATATTAAATGTATCAACCTCTAAATCTAAGTCAAACCCTAACTCTAACACCCCCTAACTTAAATATAATTTAAATAAATCTAAATAAAATTACTATCATTAACTAAATTATTCCTATTTAAAATTAAACACTTACCTCTAAAATAAACCCTAAGCTAGCTACAATATAACTAATAGTTACATTGTAGCTATCTTAGGGTTTATTTTTATTTTACAGGCAAGTTTGTATTTATTTTAACTAGGTAGAATAGTTACTAAATAGTTATTAACTATTTAATAACTACCTAGCTAAAATAAATACAAATTGACCTGTAAAATAAAACCTAACCTAAGTTACACTAACACCTAACACTACACTACAATTAAATCAATTCCTTAAATTAACTACAATTAAATAAATTAAATTAAATTAAATTAGCTAAATCACAATAAAACCCCCACTAAATTACAGAAAATAAAAAACAAATTACAAGATATTTAAACTAATTACACCTAATCTAATAGCCCTATCAAAATAAAAAAAGCCCCCCACCAAAATAAAAAAAAAACCCTAGCCTAAACTAAACTCTAAATAGCCCTTAAAAGGGCCTTTTGCGGGGCATTGCCCCAAAGAAATCAGCTCTTTTACCTGTAAAAAAAAATACAAACAACCCCCCCAACTGGCAGAAGTCTTCATCCAAGCCGGGCCAAAATTCTCAACGAAGCCGGGAGAAGTCTTCATCCAAGTCGGGCGAAGTGGTCCTCCAGACGGGCAGAAGTCTTCATCCAGACAGCATCTTCTATCTTCATCCATCTGACACGGAGCGGCTCCATCTTCAAGACATCTGACGCGGAGCATCCTCTTCTGCCGACGACTATCGACGAATGAAGGTACCTTTAAATGACGTCATCCAAGATGGCGTCCCTTAGATTCCGATTGGCTAATAGAATTCTATCAGCCAATTGGAATTAAGGTAGAAAAAATCCTATTGGCTAATTGGATCAGCCAATAGGATTGAGCTTGCATTCTATTGGCTGTTCCAATCAGCCAATGGAATGCAAGCTCAATCCTATTGGCTGTTCCAATCAGCCAATGGAATGCAAGCTCAATCCTATTGGCTGATCCAATCAGCCAATAGGATTTTTTCTACCTTAATTCCGATTGGCTGATAGAATTCTATCAGCCAATCGGAATCTAAGGGACGCCATCTTGGATGACGAAATTTAAAGGTACCTTTATTCGTCGTTAGCCATCGAAAGAAGAGGATGCTTTGCGTCGGATGTCTTAAAGATGGACCCGCTCCGCACCGGAAGGATGAAGATAGAAGATGCCATCTGGATGAAGACTTATGCCCGTCTGGAGGACCACTTCTGCCTGCTTCGTTGAGGACATCTTGCCGCTTGGATGAAGACTTCTCCCGGTAAGTGAATCTTCAGGGGTTAGAGTTAGGATTTATTTAAGGGTGTATTGGGTGGGTTTATTTTTTAGGTTAGGGCTTTGGGCCTGCAATAGAGCTAAATGCCCTTTTAAGGGCAATGCCCATCCAAATGCCCTTTTCAGGGCAATGGGGAGCTTAGGTTTTTTTAGTTAGGCTTTTATTTGGGGGGCTAGTTGTGTGGGTGGTGGGTTTTACTGTTGGGGGGTTGTTTGTATTTATTTTTACAGGTAAAAGAGCTGATTTCTTTGGGGCAATGCCCCGCAAAAGGCCCTTTTAAGGGCTATTGATAGTTTAGTTTTTTGGGGGGATTTTTTTATTTTTATAGGGCTATTAGATTAGGTGTAATTAGTTTAAATATCTTGAAATTTGTTTTTTATTTTCTGTAATTTAGTGTTTGTTTGTTTTTGTGATTAAGCTAATTTAATTTAATTTATTTAATTCTATTTAATGTATGGCATTTATTTAATTATAGTGTAGTGTTAGGTGTTAGTGTAACTTAGGTTAGGTTTTATTTTACAGGTAAATTTGTATTTATTTTAGCTAGGTAATTATTAAATAGTTAATAACTATTTAATAACTATTCTACCTAGTTAAAATAAATACAAACTTGCCTGTAAAATAAAAATAAACCCTAAGCTAGCTACAATGTAACTATTAGTTATATTGTAGCTAGCTTAGGGTTTATTTTACAGGAAAGTATTTAGTTTTAAATAGGAATAATTTAGTTAATGATAGTAATATTTATTTAGATTTATTTTAAATATATTTAAGTTAGGGGGTGTTAGGGTTAAGGTTAGACTTAGATTTAGAGGTTTAGAGGTTAATACATTTAATATAGTGACGGCGACGTTGGAGACGGCAGATTAGGGGTTAATAAGTATAATGTAGGTGGCGACGATGTTAGGGGCGGCAGATTAGGGGTTAATATCATTTTACTAGTGTTTGCGAGGCAGGAGTGCGGCAGTTTAGGGGTTAATATTTTTATTATAGTGGCGTCGATGTCCAGAGTGGCAGATTAGGGGTTAACATTTGTATTATAGTGTTTGCGATGCGGGAGGGCCTCGGTTTAGGGGTTAATAGGTAGTTTATGGGTTGTTAGTGTACTTTTTAGCACTTTAGTTATGAGTTTTATGCTACAGTGTTGTAGTGTAAAACTCATAACTACTGACTTTAGAATGCGTTACGGATCTTGTCGGTATAGGGTGTACCGTTAGCTTTTTGGCCTCCCAGGACAGACTTGTAATACTGGCGCTAAGGAAGTCCCATAGAAAAAAGACTTTACAAACTTTACGTAAGTCGGTTTGTGGTAAGGCCAAAAAAGTGTGCAGGGCCCCTAAACCTGCAAGTGTTGTAATACCAGCGGTAGTGAAAAAGCAGCGTTAGGACCTGTTAACGCTGCTTTTTCAGCTTACCGCAAAACTCGTAATCTATCCGTAAATCTTTTAGACCTCATTGCCAACGTCTATATAGATACTTTTTATCCTATGCTACAAGTTCCATTTTAGGTTTTACTTGTTTGGATTTATTAGTTTGATTTTTTGAGCAGACCTTCTGTTGTTTGAGTGTACCATCTCTGCATTGTAGATAATAATCTTCATATATTTGATATAATCTATTGTAATTTTATCTATTGTAATCTGCTTATTTCAAGATAATCTTTAGATTATAAATTATTTGGATTATATTCTAATTATTATTAATTTATTTATATATATATATTGTTTCCACTAAGTATACATTATTTCATTATTTGGTTATGTTTCCTTCTATATAGCTATATCCTATTTACCTAGCCTCTAGCGCCAGTATACCTGTTCTGTTCTAATTTCTTTATTTTGGGTCCTGTTTGAGGGAGCCCTTCCAATCTTGGCTTTAGGGTCTTCTATAGCGCCAGCTTTCCTTCCTAAACTAGTACATGTAACCACCAGCCCCCTCCCCCACACCAATTAGTAACACCTTCCAATCCTGATTGGTTAATGGGGTAACCAATCAAGATGTGGGAGGGTGGCTTTACTTTCAAAATGAAACCTACCCATTCTTCTGATTGGTGATTGCCAGATTGAAATAAAGAGGAAAAGAATGAAAGACAGGAAAAGGTGAGGAAGAGAGAGAAAATGGAATGAGAGAAAAATCAAGACAGATAAAGAAACAGAGAGAAAGAGTCAAAGAAATAGAGATAGCAATAAAGAGAGAGAAATAAAGAGAGGGAGAACTCCATTTGTATGGGGGTATTGTATTGTATATTTATGGGGGTATTGTAAAAAAATTGTGAAACAGAGTTTATGCATTTAAACATAAAAACATCATGAATTAGCCATGACTTGCAATACACCAAAGGGACTACTTATATTGGTCTAGATTACAAGTGGAGAACTATTTAGCGAGTTTCTAAAATAACACCTCCAGAAGTGATCTTTTTGCACGTGCGGATCAGCGCGAGTATTACAAGTTGAAAGTAAAACTACTGGGCGTGAGCAAAACCCAACACATGCTAACTTCAGGACCGGATATCGAGTCCGCGCAAATGTATTCACCCATAGCTTTAATGGAGAGCACAGAAGAAAAAAACCCTTACACTTAACGATAGAGCAATAACCGGACAGCAATTAATAATATTTCACATTCCAATATTCTTCACATACAGGAATATGTTATTTTTATTTTAAATAAATATTTCTATCTATGTATTTATACCTATACCTGTATATCTATTCCTGTAGATATATAGGTATAGATATATATTTTACATTAACATTATATATATATAAAATTAAATATTTAATAATAAAAAATAAATTTGTTTCTATGTGAAGAACATTAGAAAGTAAAATATGTGTAACAGCGTGCTTCAAGTTGTGCACTGTAGGTCTAACTCAGTGTCGGGTTAGCGCACATGCAGAATTAGTTATCTTAAAGGGACACTGAACCCACATTTTTTCTTTCGTGATTCAAATAGAGCATGAAAATTTAAGCAACTTTCTAAATTACTTCTATTATCAATTTTTCTTCTTTCTCTTGCGTTCTTTATTTGAAAAAGAAGGCATCTAAACTTTTTTTAGGTTCAGGACTCTGGACAACACTTTTTTATTGGTAGATGAATTTATCCACCAGTCAGCAAGGACAACCCAGGTTGTTCACCAAAAATGGGCCGGCATCTAAACTTACATTCTTGCATTTCAAATAAAGATACAAAGAGAATAAAGACAATTTGATAATAGCAGTAAATTAGAAAGTTGCTTAAAATTACATGCTCTATCTGAATCACGAAAGAAAAACATGTGTTACCTCTGTGATTACCTTGTATCTCTGCCTCTGCAGACTGCCCCCTTATTTCAGTTCTTTTGACAGACTTGCATTTTAGCCAATCAGTGCTGACTTTTAGGTAACTTCACGTGCGTGAGCTCAATGTTATCTATATGACATACATGAACTAACGCCCTCTAGTGGTGAAAAACTGTCAAAATGCATTCAGATTGGAGGAGGCCTTCAAGGTCTAAAAAACGAGCATATGAGCCTACCTAGGTTTAGCTTTCAACTAAGAATACCAAGAGAACAAAGAAAAATTAGTTATAAAAGTAAATTGGAAAGTTGTTTAAAATGACATGCCCTATTTGAATCATGAAAGTTTATTTTGGACTTGACTGTCCCTTTAATATAACTCATGTCAAGTTAGCGCATATGAAGAATTAGTGTACTCCTGCCAGGTTTATGTGTGCATAATGTTTTTGCTCCTCTAATTTTCTGTTCCTTATGCCAGTCTCTCCTGCTGTTGTCCATAATATTATGACTGGGCCAAAATCATAAATGCTATCCTTAAAGGGACACTGTACCCAAAAAATGTATTTTGTGATTCAGATCGAGCATGACATTTTAAGCAACTTTCTAATTTACTCCTATTATCAAATTTTCTTCATTCTCTTGGTATCTTTATTTGAAATGCAAGAATGTAAGTTTAGATGCCGGCCCATTTTTGGTGAACATCCTGGGTTGTCCTTGCTGATTGGTGGATAAATTCATCAACCAATAAAAAGTGCTGTCCAGAGTACTGAAACCAAAAAAAGCTTAGATGCCTTCTTTTTCAAATAATGAGAGCAAGAGAACAAAGAAAAAATGTTAATAGGAGTAAATTAGAAAGTCGCTTAAAATTGCATGCTCTTTCTGAATTACAAAAGAAATAATTTGGGTTCAGTGTCCCTTTAAGGAAACAAAAAAGCAAGGGCATTTGAGAAAATATTATAGATGATTTTCACACAAGATTGATGATTTTTACACCCCCTGATCTAAGGCTTTGCTTTAAAAAAAAAAAAGTAACAATATATTTAAATGTAATAATTTATAATGCTTTTATAACAATAATGGGTTGTAATTCTTAGGCAATTAATAACCTTAAAAGGCCATTTAGTTCACCCTCACAGGAGCGTGCTGGTTACTTATTACTGGTCTGGGTGTGATTACTGGTTTGGTATTTACAAGGAAGTCACACAAGGATGAGATATAGGGGTTGATTTATCAAAGGCTTTGCAAGCCTTTCAACCCCATATGACTGCAGGTTCTCACAAGAGAACCTGAACGCCGTATTTAACAAGCAGCGGTCAACAAACTGCTGTTTTCCTAACCTTTCGCCATCTCTAAAGTGCCGAATTTCAATCTCCCCGGTATAGTCCAACCGGGGAGATTGATAGCTCCTGCCCGAGCGTGATTGGCTATGCGCAGGCAGGGGGCGGGATTCCACGCGAGCGCAAAATATCGCTTGTGTACAATGCTGAATTCAGCCAGGGGAATTCAGCCCGCCAGAGGCAAGCTGCGGTGGACAGGGGCGTGTAAGTGCACCCCTGTCTGCCTCAGCTTGATAAATCGCCCCCACAATATTACATTCACTGCATTAAAGGGACAGTAAAGTCATAATTAGACATTTATGATTTCGACAGAGAATACAATTTTAAACAATTTTCCAATTTACTTCTATTATTTAATTTGCTTCCATCTCTTGTTATACTTTGCTAAAAGGTTTATCTAGGTAAGCTCAGGAGCAGCAAATAACCTAGGTTCTAGCTGCTGATTGGTGGCTGCATATATATACTGATTGTCATTGGCTCACCCATATCTTCTGTTAGAAACCAGCAGTGCATTGATGCTCCTTTAACAAATGATACCAAGAGAATGAAGCAAATTTGATAATAGAAGTAAACTGGAAAGTTGTTTAAAATTGTATGTTCTACCTAAATCATGAAAGGAAATGTTTGGGTTTCGTTTCCCTTTAAGATATGTGTGACAATGGAATCAATGTATCTAACACACAGTCCCCAAATTGTGTCAAATGGAATGAAGTTCCTGTAGTATCAGTTGGAAACAAACCCATATTAAGTATCCATCAGACTGACAGCAGTTATCTGTATTTATTTACTACAATCATTTGAGTTTTTTATATGAACTTGCTGCAAGTGTTTTCATTGGTCCCTGCTGTTATGCAGATTGATGGGTAGCCCTATAACCTTATACAGTTATAGACACAACAGGACAGGCTTTTAGAGGCACTGGGTCAGCAGACGATCATATTCAGATGGATCATCTCAGCATTTCATAGACAGAATGGAACAAGTTGCGCATAAACAAAAAAAAAAACGGTTTGCATCGATTATTTATCACAAAAAAGTATTTAGTTTAATCTGATATTTATTCATAAGGTTGTTTGATAATAACTTTTTCTTATGGCAAATTTCCTCAGGACTACAGAGCAGGAGCTTGAAAGCAGCTAAAAGAAATATGAACCCCCCCAAAAAAATCTATTGTGATTCAGACAGAGCAGACCATTAAAAAAAAGTTTCCAATTTACTTCTATTATCAAATTTGTTTGTTCCCATGATATTGTGTGCTGAAGAGATACCTAGGTAGACATCTGGAGCAGTACATAGCAGGAAATAGTGTTGCCCTCTAGTACTCTTGTAAATGGAGAACATTCTTGCAAAACTGCTGCCCTCTAGTGCTCTTGTAAATGGATAACATTCTTATAGTGCTGCCCTCTAGTGCTCTTGTAAATGGATAACATTCTTATAGTGCTGCCCTCTAGTGCTCTTGTAAATGGAGAACATTCTTGCAAAACTGCTGCCCTCTAGTGCTCTTGTAAATGGATAACATTCTTATAGTGCTGCCCTCTAGTGCTCTTGTAAATGGAGAACAGTCTTGCAAAACTGCTGCCATATTATGCTCCAGAAATGGGCCGGCAACTAAGCATACGTCCCTGCTTTTTCAACAAAATATACCAAGAGAACAAAGACAAATTGATAATAGAAATAAATTAGAAAGTTGTATGAAACCTAATGCTCTATTTAAATCATGAAAGAAAAAATGTTTCATATCTCTTTAAATAAAGACAATGTAGTAGCAGCACAAAATATATCTGCAGAAGCTTTGTATACATTTCAGTTCTAGAAACAGGAGCAAGGTGTAGGTGTCGTGTATGGAAACAGATAAATCTCCTACTAAAAAGTCTAATGGGGAAGGCTGACAGTGAGTTGTATCACACTAAACGTCATTACATAGGAATGGGGGAAAATAAATAATAACAATGACTTCCACTGTAGTAAAACAGTTCCAGAATGATTGATAAAATGAGGGGACACACATTTCCTTTGTATCCTTAATGCTTCCCTTATAAGTTTACACCTTGTTCTGACAGTTAGATTGGCAACTGGTAAGAAATGTGCAACTTATTAAACGTGCAAATCATACTTATATCTGCTGATGTCCGAGTTTAAGTACCGGTACATGCAGGATGTGTTTAACCCCTTAATGACCGCAGCACTTTTCCATTTTCTGTCCGTTGGGGACCAAGGCTATTTTTACATTTCTGCTGTGTTTGTGTTTAGCTGTAATTTTCCTCTTACTCATTTACTGTACCCACACATATTATATACCGTTTTTCTCGCCATTAAATGGACTTTCTAAAGATACCATTATTTTCATCATATCTTATAATTTACTATAAAAAAAATATTAAATATGAGGAAAAAATTGAAAAAAACACACTTTTTCTAACTATGACCCCCAAAATCTGTTACACATCTACAACCACCAAAAAACACCCATACTAAATAGTTTCTAAATTTTGTCCTGAGTTTAGAAATACCCAATGTTTACATGTTCTTTGCTTTTTTTGTAAGTTATAGGGCCATAAATACAAGTAGCACTTTGCTATTTCAAAACCATTATTTTTCAAAATTAGCGCTAGTTACATTAGAACACTAATATCTTTCAGGAATCTCTGAATATCCATTGACATGTATATATTTTTTTTTAGTAGACATCCCAAAGTATTCATCTAGGCCCATTTTGGTATATTTCATGCCACCATTTCACCGCCAAATGCGATTAAATACAAAAAATCGTTCACTTTTTTACAAATTTTTTCACAAACTTTTGGTTTCTCACTGAAATTATTTACAAACAGCTTGTGCAATTATGGCTTAAATGGTTGTAAATTCTTCTATGGGATCCCCTTTGTTCAGAAATAGCAGACATATATGGCTTTGGCGTTGCTTTTTAGTAATTAGAAGGCTGCTAAATGCCACTGCGCACTACACGTGTATTATGCCCAGCAGTGAAGGGGTTAATTATGGAGCATGTAGGGAGCTTTTAGGGATAATTTTAGCTTTAGTGTAGTGTAGTAGACAACCCCAAGTATTGATCTAGGCCAATTTTGGTATATTTCATGCCACCATTTCACCGCCAAATGCGATCAAATTAAAAAAAACGTAAATTTTTTCACAATTTTAGGTTTCTCACTGAAATCATTTACAAACAGCTTGTGCAATTATGGCACAAATGGTTGTAAATGCTTCTCTGGGATCCCCTTTGTTCAGAAATAGCAGACATATATGGCTTTGGCGTTGCTTTTTGGTAATTAGAAGGCCGCCAAATGCCGCTGCATTTCACACGTGTATTATGGCTAGCAGTGAAGGGGTTAATTATGTAGCTTGTAGGGAGCTTGCAGGGTTAATTTTAGCTTTAGTGTAGAGCTCAGCCTCCCACCTGAAACATGAGACCCCCTGATCCCTCCCAAACAGCTCTCTTCCCTCCCCCACCCCACAATTGTCCCCGCCATCTTAAGTACTGGCAGAAACTCTGCCAGTACTAAAATAAAAGCTATATTTGGGCTTTTTTTTTTTTTTTTTTTTTTTTTAATAGCATATTTACATATGCTGCTGTGTAGGATCCCCCCTTAGCCCCCAGCCTCACTGATCCCCCACCAAAGAGCTCTCTAACCCTCCCCCTCTGCCTTAATGGGCGCCATCTTGGGTACTGGCAGCTGTCTGCCAGTACCCAGTTTAGTGAAAAAATGTGCTCTTTTAAAAAAAAAAACCTTTTCTGTAGTGTAGCTCCCCCCCCCCAAGATCAACCCCCCACCCCTTCCAGATCTCTTAGCTGTTTATTTACAGCTTTCAAAAATGTTTTATTTTTTTACTTTTGCAAGTTTATTTTTCTGTAGTGTAGCGGTTCCCTCCCGCTCCCGCCCCGTGCACGCGCTCGCCCGCCACCCCCCGTGCACGCGCGCGCTCCCGCCCCTCCCGCCCCCGATCCCGCCCCCCTCCAGTCCACTCGGCACATCGATGGCCGCCCACCCGCCTCCCAAACTTGCTCCCACCCACCAACGATACCGGCCACCGATGTCCGGTGCAGAGAGGGCCACAGAGTGGCTCTCTCTGCATCGGATGGCCAAGGGGGGTTATTGCAGGATGCCTCGATATCGAGGCATCACTGCAATAACCGGAAAGCAGCTGGAAGCGAGCAGGATCGCTTCCAGCTGCTTTCCAGACCAAGGACGTACGCCACACATCCTCGGTCATTAACTGTCTTTTTTTTGAGGACGTGTGGCATACGTCCTTGGTCGTTAAGGGGTTAATCCTTATTGGGGTTAAAGGCCGATTAAACTTGACATTTCAACAACGCATAAAGACCTAGCTTACAAGTCGCGCGGCAAATCAGTTGCAAAAACACTGCGCGCTTTATGGCTTTTTCGCATTTGTCATAGCGCAGCCATTACAAGTTGTTAAAAAACGTATTTAACACGCGCATTAACCCGTGTTAACCCGCATACTGCGCATAAACCAAGTTGCAATTTCGCATGCGTGTGCATGTATTCCCATTAGAGATCAATAGAGAAAAAATGTGGAAAAAAACCTAACACCCCCGATTGGGAAATCACCATCGCATTTTTGCATTCCCCATAGAAGTCAACCAAGAAGAAAGTGGAGCAAAAAAACACCCTACCGTAAACCCCTAGTCTAATAACCCTTAATCCGCCATCCCCCCTCATTGTAAACAATAAATAAAACTATTAACCCCTAAACCACCATCCCACGCAACGCAAGCATTAAGTAAAACTATTAACCCCTAAACTGCCATCCACCCATAATGCAAAGTATTAAACTAATAACTAAACCTGCTAACCTAACACCCCCTAACTTAACCCCAATTAAAATAAAAAAATACTAACAACCTTTAAAAAAACTTACCTGTAAAAAAAAAATCTAAGCTTGAACTTAAAAAAAAACTAACATTACTTTAAAACATTTTTTTTTACAAAAATAAAAAACCTACATTACAAAAATCAACCCATTACAAAAATAAAAAACACAATTATCCAAAATAAAAAAAGAAATCCTATTCTAATACCCCAGAAATAAAAAAATACCCACCCTAAAATAAAAATAATTCAACACTTCACTCCCTAACACTGCGCTAACAGACTAAGAGAACTGCTGGGTCCCGGATGAACTTAAATTAATATCCGTGAGTCCCCAGTCACATCTGATGAATTCCCTATTTAACCTTAATTAAATGCACAAATCAAGATGAGCTTCTAGGCAGAAAAAAGTTTTATACTAAAATGTCGATAGTAACAATAATAAATATATTAGAGTATAACTCACACTTATGTTAACATATGCACTTGAAATTACCAACCTATGTGCTTAACAAATCTCCACAAATTGACATGAGTCCTGGGTCTTGAGAAAGTCCGTACTAATCGGATGAAACGCGTAGACAGGAGGACAAAGGACAGCTTTACAGACTCTTGTTTATACCTGCACAAAGAAGAATAATCTGCCACCGGAAGTGTTACTGCATCAGCGCCACTGACATCCGTACACGCTGGGATACAACAGAAGCAGAAGGGACGGAAAAGACTTTGGTGCAGCCGGAAAGAGTATATTTTATAAGGCAATATTTTTACAATTATCTTGTAAGTGCAAAATTTGTTTGATAGCGCTAAACTTTTACCTTGAGTTGCGGTTGCGCTCTGTGTTTGTTTTGTCGTTTAAAATAAAAATAAACCCTAATCTACAAATAAACTACCAATAGCCCTTAAAAGCCCTTTTGTAGGGCAATGCCTAAAAGCTAACAGCTCTTTTGCATAAAAATTAAAACAATTACCCCCTAACATTAAGTTTGTTATTTTTTGTAAAAAATACAAACAAGGGTGTACAGCACACAGGGTTAATCCAAAATCAATAATTCCACAGCACTGTATGCATATAAAGATTTAATAAAACTTAATCCACAGGCATCTTTATATGCATACTGTACTGAGGAATTATTGATTTGTGTTATTTTTTGTAATGGTAGTTTTTTTTAATTTTGTATTGGGTTAGGTTTTTTTTGTAATGTAGGTTTTTTATTTTTTGCATTTTTTTTAAAGTAATGTTAGTTTTTTTTTGTTTAAGCCTATGTTTTTATTTTCTTTAACAGGTAAGTTTTTTTTTTTTTTTTTAAGTAGTTAGTATATTTTTATTTTTATTTATGTGTATTTTAATTGGGGTTAAGTTAGGGGGTTTGGTTATTAGTTTAATACTTTACGTTTTGGGGGATGGCGGTTTAGGGGTTACTAGTTTTACTTAGTGTTTGCAATGTGGGGGGATGGTTTAGGGGTTAATAGTTTTACTTAGTGTTTGCGATGTGGGGGGACGGTGGTTTAGGGTTAATAGTTTATTTAGATAATTTGCGTTGTGGGGGAATGGTGGTTTACGGGTTAACAGTTTTATTTAGCGTTTGTGATGTGGGGGGATGGAAGTTTAGGGGTCAATAGTTTTTTTAGTGTTTGCAATGTGGGGGATGACAGTTTAGGGGTTAATTGTTTATTTAGATACGTTGCATTGTGAGGGATGGCAGTTTTGGGGTTAATAGTTTTATTTAGTGTTTACGATGTGGGGGATGGTGGGTTAGGGGTTAATAGTTTATTTAGATACTTTGCGTTGTGGGAGGATGGCAGTTTAGGGGTTAATTAGCTTTATTTAGTGTTTGCGTTGTGGGGGATGACAGTTTAGGGGTTAATAGTGTAGCTTATGGGTGTAAGTGTACTTTGTAAGGTATTTTTGTATGTATTGTGCAAGTTTTTAGTTGTGGAAAACAGTTAACTACAGCTCTTCGACTGCGGTAAGGATTGCTGGGTTAAAGGTGATTCAGCACGCGCAATAACGATTTTTAAAGACTTGTAATATCGGCGGTATGATTATTGCGTGCTCTAAGACCATATCGCGCGCAGAAAAGAAGCCACACCACACGACTTGTAATCTGGGTAAAAATGTTTCATTTTTGCAAGTGAAACATTACATTATTGCAATATACATTCATGATTTATCTTGTAGCTTTTTGTTGTACATCTAACAAATATGTTTGTTTCACTGTCTCCCAGGGAGGCTTGGGTTAATACTTTTTGTCAATTTATTTTATTCTTTATTGCCTGCAAATTGCATCTTTCTATTACAAATCCCCAAAACCAGGTTCTATCCCTTAATGAATTCCAGCTACTGACTTCTAATTAAAGGTACTAGGGATCTCATAATGAATATCAGATATCCAAATGAATGCACCTGCAAAATGTAAAGAAATTTGTCTGTTTTCATTAGTTTTCTTCAAATTTCTTTTTAGGGGTACAATAGTAAGGAGTTCTGGAGAGCACGCTAACACAATCTTCTTCTTACTAGGGCCCCGAGCGCGCTGGTCCTGGCAGCCGAGTGCACTAAGCCACCTGATTTTTCCTCGAATATTCAAAACGAAATTTTGTACGAAACAAAATTTTCTTGGCTGCCCAAGTCTAAATGGTACACGAAACCTAACGTTTTTCTTTTATTACGTAAACAGAACACACACATTTTAAAAAGGTTTCCAATTTATTTCTATTAATAAAGTTGCTTTGTTCTTATGGTATTCATTGTAGAAGAGCATACCTATGTAGGTAGCATACACGTGATTGGAGCACTATAAAGCACCAGTTTGTGAAAACACTGCTGCAATTTTATGTTTTTGCAAATGTGTTAATTGTTAAACATTTTATAAAAAACTGCTGCCATATAGGGCTCTAGTCATGTGAACGCTCCTGAGACTACCTCCTAACTGCTTTTTAACAAAGGATACCCAACTAAACAAAATTTGATCATTCAAATAAACTGGAAAATGTTTTTGTATTTTACACTTATGTGCATCATGAAAGAAGCAATCTGGGTTTCATGCCCCTCTAAAAATGATAAAAGTGAAATAATCCCCAAATGAACTTCATGACTTTACATTTTTTTGCACTATAAGTTAAGAAAGATACAGTATATTCGCTGTTTGTGGTTGGAATACTGTGTAACAATTCCCATTGATTCCGGAGTGCCATATGGGCTAAGCATTGTGAATGTGCGCTTGGTTTTGTTCGTGCCAAACGAAAGATGGCAAAGTCACACGTAGCATTAAAGAGGCTCCAACTGGCTCAAGTGATTTAATGAAACAAATGACCAATGACAATGCAAGGGTAAAAACATAACGGTGTGACCGTAATAATAAACTAAATCCTCAGTGAACAAACCTGACACATTTACTGGACAAATTATCCTAATGTCAATTGTTAAAGACCGCGTATACTTTCTGTTAGCCAGGTACACGCCATAAAAAGCACTGATAAAAATACATTTAATACGGAAGCAGAGAACTTAAAGGGACATTAAATCCAACATGTTTCTTTTATGACTCAGATAGAGCATACCGTTTTAAACAACTCTCTAATTTACTTCTATTAATACATTTTCTTCTTTCTCTTGATATCTTAAGTTGAAAAGCAGCAATGTGAACTCAGGAGCGTGCATGTGTCTTGAACACTAATGTTATTCATTTTAAAGAACACTAGGTGACATGTAGTGCTCCAGAAACCTAACTAGGTGTGTCTTTGACAAAGAATAGCATAGGAATGAAGCAAATCTTGTAATATAACTAAATTGGAAACTTTTTAAAAATTGTATGTTCTGTCTGAATCACAAAAGAAAATATTTGGGTTTCATATCCCTTTAAATTAGTTCACGTAAACATGAAATTAATGGATAAGTGCAGAATAGTGCTAAGAAAAATCAGAATTGAACATGAAGCTTTTTCACAATAAACTTTATTGGCTTGGACTGAGGGCCGAGGACTTTGATTCTATGCAACTGGGAGTCCGCAGAGCTGAGCACAGGTGACACAGGACTTGGAGTCTGCACAGCACAGGAGACACAGGACTTGGAGTCTGCACAGCACAGGAGACACAGGACTTGGGGCCGAATTATCAAGCTTGATGCCCCTATTTGTCCCTATTTCCACACAAGCCTTCAGGCTCGCCAGAAACAGCAGTGTCTAAAGACCGCTGCTCCATAACTTTTCAGCCTGCTCTGAGGCTGCGGGCATCAATCCGCCCAATCCTATACGATCGGGCTGATTGACACCCCCTGCTAGCGGCTGATTAACCGCAAATCTGCAGGGGGTGGCATTGCACAAGCAGTTCACAAGCGTATGCTGCCGGTATTTATCGATGTGCGGCGGACATAAGACGCTACATTGTATCAAGTCCGCTCGCACTTTCATAAAGACCCATAGAGTCTGCAGAGAACAGGAGACACAGGGCTTGGAGTCTACAGAGCACAGGAGACATAGGACTTGGAGTCTGCAGAGGACAGGAGACACAGGACTTGGAGTCTGCAGAGCACAGGAGACACAGGACTTGGAATCTGCAGAGCACAGGAGACACAGGACTAGGAATCTGCAGAGCACAGAAGACACAGGACTTGGAGTTTGCAGAGCACAGGAGACACAGGACTTGGAGTCTGCAGAGCACAGGAAACACAGGACTTGGAGTCTGCAGAGCACAGGAGACACAGGACTTGGAGTCTGAAGAGCACAGGAGACACAAGACTTGGAGTCTGCAGAGCACAGGAGACACAGGACTAGGAATCTGCAGAGCACAGGAGACACAGGACTTAGAATCTGCAAAGCACAGGAGACACTGGACTTGGAGTCTGCAGAGCACAGGAGACACAGTACTTGGAATCTGCAGAGCACAGGAGAAACAGGACTTGCAGCCTACAGAGGAGAGCCCAGGAGACACAGGACTTGGAATCTGCAGAGCACAGGAGAAACAGGACTTGCAGCCTACAGAGGAGAGCCCAGGAGACACAGGACTTGGAATCTGCAGCTGTACATCAGATTCATGACTGTGCCTAGACAGGTGAGCGTATGTTGGAACTGGGTTTGAGCAAATGAGTGAATGCAGAAACAGGATATGTGCCTTAACAGGTGAATTTATGCAGGAACTGGATATGTGCCTTGACAGGAAGGCACACTCTAGAACAGCAACTGTGCCTGGCTGGAGCAACAGAGCTTAGCAGGAGTAGTACGCACCCCAGGGCTGAAGACTTGATTAATGACCTGTATAGGTGCAAGGCCTGAAGTGCCCACACTAGGGCAGAAGACTGGAGTAATTCCCTTACTAGGGCAGAAGACTGGAGTAATGCCCTTTTTAGGGCCAAGGACTGGAGTGCCCACACTAGGGCCGATGACTGGAGAAATGCCCTCACTAGTGCTGAGGTCTGGAGTAATGCCCTCACTAGGGCCGAAGACTGGAGAAATGCCCTCACTAGGGCTGAAGACTGGAGAAATGCCCTCAGTAGGGCTGAAGACTGGATAAATGCCCTCACTAGTGCTGAGGACTGGAGTAATGCTCACACTAGGGCCGAAGACTGGAGAAATGCCCTCACTAGGGTTGAAGACTGGAGAAATGCCCTCAGTAGGGCTGAAGACTGGATACATGCCCTCACTAGTGCCGAAGACTGGAGAAATGCCCTCACTAGGGCTGAAGACTGGAGAAATGCCCTCACTAGTGCTAAGGACTGGAGTAATGCCCTCACTAGTGCTGAGGACTGGAATAATGCCCACACTAGGGCCGAAGACTGGAGAAATTCCCTCACTAGGGCTGAAGACTGGAGACACGCCCTCACTGGGGCTGAGGACTAGAGTAATGCCCTCACTAGGGCTGAGGATTGCACAAGGTCAGGATGATACTGGCAGAGGTAAATAGCATAAAACAACAGCAAAGTCAAGAAACAGGCCGAGAGTCAGAATACCAGAAAGCAGTCTGATCTTTCACCAAACACAGGGGTAATCCAAGAGAATGGTCAGAGAACTAGACAAGTTCAGAATACCAGAAAATAGACTTTGCCAAACACAGGGAAATCCAGGAGAATGGTCTGTAGACAAGCCGAGTTTGGGAGGCAGGAAAATCACCAATACAACTGGAAAACAGGTAACAGATCAGAGGCACAGACAATGGGAATACACCACAATGTCAGGGCAGGGAGTGGTCTGAGAAACAACTTTTTATAGTGATGCTAATTAAGTAATTGCCAGTGCAGGCAGTAGGATTCAGAAACGTTTACACTGAACCAGAGCCCTTCAGTGGCTCAAGAGGGAAGGCACAGTGACTGGTGGTCTCAGGATAAATTTCAGGAACGAGTGTGTACCAGTGCACAACAAATTGAATTAAATTTTAAAATTTGTCACAACAAAAAACTACTGCTCTTTTAAACTTCAGAGTAAGTGCTATTACATTGTCTATTTATTATGCATTTGTTGATTATGCAATTCTACTGTATTCAATTGTTCTTTAATCTTGTGAATTAGTACAACATGTTGTACATTTGTGTCGTTTATACCGATAAATAAACCGTTACATTTTATTCAATAACAATAACTAATTATTTTGTAATTTTAACTAAAATATTATTTACTTATTTTCAGGAGTAATCTTTAAGAAAAGTGTTAGTATAAGTAAATCACACTATTAGGGATTGGCCCTCCATATAAAAATAGTACTTAAAGGGACAGTCAACATCAGAATTTTTGTTGTTTTAAAAGATAGATAATCTCTTAATTACCCATTTCCCCAGCACAGTTATAATAATACATGTTTTACCTTTGTAATTACCTTGTATCTAAGCCTCTGCAGACTGCCCCCTTATTTCAGTTCTTTTGACAGACTTGCATTTTAGCCAATCAGTGCCCACGCCTCGGTAAATTCACGTGCATGAGCTCAATGTTATGTATATGAAACACATGAACTAACGCTCTCTAGTGGTGAAAAACTGTAAAAATGCATTTAGATTAGATGCAGCCTTCAAGGTCAAAGAAATTAGCATATGAACCTCCTAGGTTTAGGTTTCAACTAAGAATACCAAAAGAACAAAGCAAAATTGGTGATAAAAGTAAATTATAAAGTTGTTTAAAATCACATGCTCTATTTGAATCATAAAAGTTTTTTTCGGACTTTACTGTCCCTTTAATAGATTGACAGTTTAAATTTTGATGTTTTTTTCCACAAGATTCCCTTTAACTCATTTATTCCTCTACTACTGGTACCCCCACTATAATACTCCATAAATACATATATAGAAATAAAAAAGAAAGCTAGATTACGAGTTATGCGCTCTATAGAGAAATTAACGAATGCAGCAAAAGTTGCGTTATATATAACCCTCTATAACGCAGCCATTACAAGTTTTGAAACAGCCGGCTTGTGCGTGCGATATGGTGTTTTAAAGCTCCATACCGCACCAAAAACAAGCGCTGTTTTGACGTGCTCATGCACGCTTTCCTCATAGACATCAGGGAGAGCGGGTCAGAAAAAAGTCTAACACCTGCGATCGCGGAAAGAAAAGCTCCGTAACGCAGCCCCATTGATATCTATGGGGGAAAAAAAACTAACGTTTAAACCTAACACCCTAACACAAACCCCACGTCTAAACACCCCTAATCTGTACCCCACCGACATCGCCGGCACCTACATAATGTTACTAACAGTATACGGAAGGTGACGTAGCTACAGCCCAAGAGGTGTGTGAGCTGCTGGCCAATTACAGCCCTCAAATGTCGGCAAATGCACTAATGGCAGGGTGCCAGCTTGGAAAAAAAAAAAGTCGAGCCAACTTCACAGAACCAGAGTCAAAGGAAGCAGCACTCCAAGATTGTAGAATAAAATCCAAAATCTTTATTCTTCATATATTAAAAACAGAAAACATACAGTGCAGTACAGCACAGCACAATGCAAAAATTCACAGATGGAGAGGGGAGCGGAGTCCTGACATGTTTCGTGCTATTCAGCACTTAATCATAGGATAACTCCCCACCTGTGTGGTGCACCCTTTAACTTTCTTCCAACCAATCACGATTTCAAAGGCTGATCACACCCTCAAAAACAAATACTTAGGTGTAAATGGTGCACCACAAAGGAATAAAGAATGATGTAACAATGTGACATGACAATTAATAAAAGCAATGAATAAAAACAATCAAATGTGTTTTATGTTTTGAACAGTATGTAGGTCAGACCTCACGTGCCCTTAGGTCCAGGATAGGGGAACATAAAAGAGACATCAAAAACTATAATAAAGATTCCAGTGTAGCAAGACACTTCAATGGTTTACATTTCACAGATCAACCCAAGTTTACAGTCAAAGTAATAGATGTAGCAAAAAGGCCTATTCGAGGTGGTAATATTTATACCATACTTTCCAAAAAAGAACTTTATTGGATATGGAAACTCAATACTAGGACACCCTATGGGCTTAATAAAGAATGGGACATTAGTTACTTCGTTGGATAAACATAGTTGGTCTTGAAGGGCTTTATGCGATTTGCCTCATTGAAGATGTCTGTCATCTTACACCATTTGTTAAACTGTAGACATTAATAGTTGTAGTGTCTATATAATCGCATACTCATACCTACATTTATGCATGTATATGTTTTCACATTAACATAGTATTTATGTATTGGTTGTATTTTGTGATGTATCTTTTTCAAATTCTCCTTCATTTTTTGGACAAAATGCCCGTTTTTTCTAATACCCAGGTCTTATATGATCTATATGATCTATTGGTGTTGTATTCATTTATAATGGCCCAATTGATACTTTGATAATATATTACATAGTATATAGCAAATTATACCATTAATGGGCTGGTTCTTAAAACATAAAGTTTTCCCCTTTTTGTGATTTATTGTACATCATTTTATTAAATTGAAATAATGGACTAGATAAGATTCAGTCAAGTCCAGATATTAATATAAGTCCAGAAGTAGTTTGAGGCGATTTGTAGAATTATGTAAGTAAAACTCTTCATTATTGATAAATTTATTTTTATGAAATTTCATTTTTGGTATATTTATATATTTATATGTTTTTTTTATATATATACCTATAATGGTCAATAATGAGAGTTTGCAACAATGTTTTTTCATTACACATTTGATTGTTTTTATTCATTGCTTTTATTAATTGTCATGTCACATTGTTACATCATTCTTTATTCCTTTGTGGTGCACCATTTACACCTAAGTATTTGTTTTTGAGGGTGTGATCAGCCTTTGAAATCGTGATTGGTTGGAAGAAAGTTAAAGGGTGCACCACACAGGTGGGGAGTTATCCTATGATTAAGTGCTGAATAGCACAAAACATGTCAGGACTCCGCTCCCCTCTCCATCTGTGAATTTTTGCATTGTGCTGTGCTGTACTGCACTGTATGTTTTCTGTTTTTAATATATGAAGAATAAAGAGTTTGGATTTTATTCTACAATCTTGGAGTGCTGCTCAGTGCTTCCTTTGACTCTGGGTCTATAATGTTACTAACCCCTAATCTGCCGTCTCCGATATTGCTGCCACCTAAATAAAACTATAAACCCCTAATCTGCCGCTCCCGATATCACTGCCACTAAAGTAAAGTTATTAACCCCTATTCCCCTGCACCCCAACATCGCCCACACTATAATAAATCTATTAACCCCTATTCTGCCGCTCCCCGACATCACCACAACTAAATAAAACTATTAACCCCTAAACCTCTGGCCTCCCACATCACTACCACTAAATAAACCTGTTAACCCCTAAACCGCCAGCCCCCCATTTTTATTTCACAGGTAAGTTTGTATTTTTTTTATTTTTATTTTTTATAAACAACTTTATTGAAGTTAGTATTAAACAATACAAATGGTGGAGGCGCAGCTCCGTTTCATTTCTGCTTCAAACAGTTGTCACATTTTACTGAGTTACATTTCTTTATTTACTAAAGAAGTTTTAAATTAAAGGAGTCAACTCAATTTTACTCGAGACCCTTTTGCGGGTCAAAAAAAACATGTCATAAACAATCTAAGGAGACATCTAAGTACTCCTCCTATAATCATGGTAGCCCTACTGGCTTTGAGAACATTAACTAAAATTAATTGCAAATAATATGGGTAAAGAAAATTAAAGCTAAACCAAAAAGGGGAATGAAGGTCCTGTCCTGTCCTGCCTGCTCTATATCATGTCTGTCTCATCTATGTGTTCACCCAATTTGACCTACATTGAACGTATAACTTCCGTGAGTAAGTTAGTCGTTCTATCGGATTTTGTGTATTCCTCCCATGTTTGAGACATTTCTGCATAGATTTCCATCTTTTCATTTTTTAAGTAATAATATTCCTCTAACTCCACCAAGTCCGAGACTTTTCTAACCCACATTTCTAATGAAGGAGCATCTCCATGTTTCCAATTTTTAGCAATCAATATCTTAATTCCATTAGTCATAACTTTAAACAAGTTAAGGTTAGGTTTGTATTTAATGTTGGGGGGCTTATTCAATAGCCATATCAGGGGGTCTAGTGGTAGTTCGATGCTTAGTATAGGTTCTATCTCTGAGATCATCTTTCTCCAAAAATTTTGAATTGTGTTAAACCACCACCACATGTGTGCGGTGTCACTATTGACATGACCGCATCTCCAGCATTGATTGTTTTGCGAACGGAATAGTCAATGTAATTTTCTGGGAGTTAGGTACCATCTATGTAATAATTTGATATTTATCTCCAAAATGGAGGAGGAAATTGAGGTTTTCAGGGTAGCCTGAAGCATGGAGGTGCTTGTTTGGGGGATTATAATAGTTCCCAAATCGGATTCCCATCTTTCCATATATGGGGGTATGTATCCTGGTGGTTTTTGGATTAGTAATTTGTATATTGTGGATAGGGTATGTCGTAGAGGAGGGGGCAGGGTACATAGTGACTCGAATTTCGTCATTGGTCTAGTCATATTGTCTCATCCCTTGTGACTAAGTATACTAAGTATAAAGTTTCTTGCTTGTCTGTATGTGAACCAATTGGAGAAGCAGCTGTGTCCTTCCTCCACTAAGTCAGTTTGTGTTCATATGGATTCGTCCGTGATCATCGATCGTACTACAAAATCTCTATTAACTGTCTCTGTGATTGTGGAGTGTGAGAAGGGTCGAACCGTGAATTCTCCGTTTTCTATTAACGATGTCATAGGTGATGGTATAGAGGAGATAAACAAGGGCGTGTCTACCACCTTTTTCCAGACCTGAAATGTTTCCTGAGTTATAGGATTACTCCATTTCATGAGTTTAAAATTATTGGGGTCACTCCAACACAGGCGCCCAAGATGCGGTCTCTGTGATATCATATGTTCCAATGGGACCCAACATTTATAGTGAACGTGTACGTTCCAATCCACAACCCTCTGAAGGAATATAGATTGTCTATATAAATTGAGATTGGGAACTCCTAGCCCTCCTTGTAATTTGGGGGTTTGCATTATGTGATGGCTAATCCTTGGTGCTTTTCTATCCCAAATAAAATCACTAAATGCTTTCTGTATTGATTCCAGGTAATTTCTCGGGAGGGGGATAGGTAGTGTTTGAAGATAATAAAGTATTCTCGGGAAAACATTCATTTTAATGACTTCGATGCGACCCAGCCAGGATAACCTTTTGGATCTCCATGAGGAAAGGTCATTAATTATTGTACATTTAATCGGTATAAAGTTCAAATTGAACAAGCTATCTATAGTGGGGGAGAGTTTAATTCCTAAGTAACTTAGAGCCTGGGGGCACCATGCAAACGGGGTTATTTTTTTTAATGATGGCCAAAGCGGATTCCTTTAGGTTTATATTGAGGGCTTCCGATTTGGTATTATTTATTGAGAAATTTGACAACTCATGAAATGTCTCAAATTCAGATACTAACTGTGGTATTGATTCCTTTGGTTCTGTGGGAGAAAAAAGCATGTCATCTGCAAAGAGAGACACTGTGTATCGTTGGGAGTCAATGTTAACACCATGTATTCGAGAATTATGCCTAATGCTTGTTGCAAGTGTTTCTATCACACAAGTGAATAGGAGGGGCGAAAGTGGGCAGCCTTGACGCGTCCCATTAGTTATGGGAAAAGGGTTCGATAAGGAGCCATTCACTAGTACACGAGCACTGGGCTGGGAGTATAAGGAAAAAATTCTATGCAATATGTGGGGGCCAAAGCCCATATGTAGTAAGGTGGCTTTCAAGAAATCCCAGGCAACACGGTCAAAGTCCTTTTCTGTGTCCGTTGACAAAAACACAGTCGGAATATCATTTCTTTTAACATAATGGATTAAGTGCAAGGCCCTGACCATGTTGTCTTTAGCTTCCCTACCTGGGATGAAGCCCACTTGGTCCTGATGGATAATATCTGGGAGGATTCTATTTAATCTGTGGGCTAGAACTTTTGCGAAGATTTTGATGTCCGTATTCAGTAATGAAATGGGATGATAATTGGCCGGAAGTATAGGTGATTTATTTGGTTTAGGTAGGAGCATTATGTGAGCTTCTAGTGCCCCTGTAGAAAAGGTTTTGGGGGAGTTAATGTATTGGATATAATTCAAAATGTGTGGTGTGAGAATGTCTTGGAATGTCGAATAATATTTGTGTCCAAAGCCGTCGGGCCCTGGGGCTTTCCCAGATGGTAGGTCTTTAATAACTAGTTGTATTTCTTCTAGGGTTATAGGTTCCTCTAACCTATCCTTTTGTTCTGTTGAAATGTTGGGTAGGTTTAGATTTCTCAAAAATGTAACTATCTTTTGTGATCTCATAGTGGTTGTGGTTGGGTGGGTATTAGAGGTAGTTTGTAGATTATACAATTTCATGAAATAGTCTTTGAAGGTCTGGGCAATGCTATGTGTTGAGTAGTGTTCATGTCCCTGTTCGTCCGTGATTTGTAAAATATATTTCTTATGTGCTTTGTGTTTAAGGTATCGTGCTTATAAGCGACCTGATTTGTTATGCCTTCATAGTGTCTTTGTTGGTTCTGTAAAGCTTTCCTTTTGTGTTCCCTGGATAAATGTTGGGCTAGTTTTTGTTTTTCTAAGGTGAGTTCAAGTAACAGGTTCCTATCTGTGGGTAGTTGTTTATGTCTAAGTTCTAGGTTCTGTATTTTGTCGAGATAAAGTTTTGTGGAGTCTCTTTTTATTTTATTGGTGTGTGCCTTAATGGCCATCAATTCTCCCCTCACAACACTCTTATGGGCTTCCCACACAAGTTGTGCAGACATTCCGGCTGTGTCATTAAATTGGAAATATTCAGTTATTACCTTAGTGATTCTTGTGATGTTTTGTGCGTCTTTTAATAATAAATCGTCTAGTTTCCAAATAAAATCTTGAATGGGTTTCGAAGGCCAAGTTAGTGTACCAACTACTGAGGCATGGTCTGACCACGTTATTGGCCTAATTTCTGCGGACCTAAATAGCGACAAGCCTCCTACATCGGAAAAAATGTAATCAATCCTAGTATATAATTCATGTGGAAAAGAATAAAACGAATAATCTCTAAGCTGGGGGTGTAGTGACCTCCATACATCATGTGCAACTATCTTTCTAAGATGGGAGTTTATTTTATTAATATGGGATAGAGGAATTGAGGAATGGTTTAACGAGCAATCCATAGCGGGATTCAATGCCACATTAAAGTCTCCGCACATGACAAGCACTCCATTTTGGTGATCTAATATCTGATTGGTGAGTTTCTTAAAGAAGGAAAGCTGGTCTGAGTTTGGAGCGTATAGAGATATTAAAGTTATTGGTCTATTATATAGTAGCCCAACTAGAATAATGTATCTTCCTTCTCTATCTTTGATAACTTGCAATTCTGTGAAGGGAATGCCTTTCTTAATTAGAATGCCTACTCCCTGCTTTTTAAATTTATCATGGGATGCCCAGTAACATGTGCCATAAAGATGAGCAAAAGTGGAAGGTTCCCTACCTTTTCTAAAGTGTGTCTCTTGGAGACACACTATGTCCGCTTTGTGGCTTCGAAAATCCTTTAGGGCAATAGTTCTTTTATGAGGAATATTTAGGCCTTTAGCATTAACCGAATATAGGTGTAGGTCATTAGATGGTGAAAGGTGAATTTGGTGGTTAGCCATAGTCAGTATAATGTGAGAACGTATCGGCCACTATATTCTCCTATTTTAAATGGGTGTATCTGATGTATTTGTGTGCACTGGTGTTGGACGGGACAGGACAAAAACCAATAAAAGGGGGTGGAAAATCAAAAATAAGGGAAACATAAGTCAAAAAGTGACATGTTTCCAAACATGAGGTAGCATGTCTCGATTAAGGTCTACAGCTCTCTTAATAATTCTACAAAGTAAGGCAGAGAGAGTCCCTTATTGTGGTGTATCTAATCTAGTACCATCTAGGAACATAACAAAACTCTATATCTTCAACTTTTGAGTGCAATTTGAGATAAACATTTGAGATAACAGAAATACAATTTAAACATTTCAGTCTATAGCTTAACATTGGAAAGTTTTGGTCTAGAATCATTATTTTAGGCAATAATTCTATTAAATATCATAACCTTTTAGAAAATAAGATGATCAAAAGCTCTCCAAGCTGAAGCAAATCTTCGGATCAAAATTTGAAACAGTATAAGTGTCTGCACAACTAGTACAAAGTTAAAGCTTTACCCATGGGTAAATAACACTTAAGGCCCTTCCATCCAACTTGGCTTATTTAACTGAAGACTCTTAGGGCGGGTAACCAGGTTTCTAAGCAGATCCAAGTAACTTACCCCTTCAAAACTATTGACAGTTATATAATTTGGTGAAGTCCTTCATGGATAATTTGGAATAAGAGGTCTTTACCTATTCAACTACAATTACTATCATAGCCAAACATCTGGAGTAGTAATAATGCATTGCACACATTTCAAATTATAACATGTCATTAGCAAATTCTAGTTCATGGGTCTTTGTTTAAGTCAATCATCTTAAACTGTAGTTTTTCACTTTGCCGAGAGTAAGATAAACAGAAATTATCCATGTCATAACTCGAGCCCTCTTCTATGCAGTAAATATGCCAATAGATTAGGAGAAGAGCTAGAGCACGACACTGCGACATATTACATCACAAACCTTTCCGACACATTTATCCTTCATAACTGAGGGACCTCTGAGAAAGAGGTTAATAATTCTAAACAGAACTACTTGTACAACACCAGTAAAACTATTGTCTTTGGTACATTGTGGGAAAGGTCTCAAAAGTCAATATGGTGTAGGTAAATAGTGAAAGATTTTCATTTAAATGAATACTTATCGTATTCTACGTTGTGGATCGGGAATGCAGTCCTCCTGGGCCCTGAGCAGGAAAATCACTACCAACCTTGTGTAGTGTGGGGTCAAGGTTCGACTGTGGAATCTTCTGTCTTTTTCTTCTTATGTTGTACAGTTGTCCACTGTGTTCTTTGAGGGAGGGGGACAGACCCCTGTTGTAGATTCGAATTCTGAGGGGTTGATGTATTTTGCTGTGGGAAGGTGATGTTAAGACCCTTGGAAAAGGGGATCAAGTCGTCTGGTTCTTTGGATATATGAGTTCTGCCTTCTTTTTGAACTATCAGGCTGAAAGGAAATCCCCAGCGGTACTTCACTTTTCTTTCTTGGATGGTTTGCGTGATAAAGCGAATCTCTCTACGTTTTTCAATGGTAGCTGGACAAATATCTTGAAAGATCTAAATACTATAGGTTTGAAATTTAATTTCGCATTGAAGTCTCAATTGTTTCCATATTGTTTTCTTATCCAGGTAATTGGCAAATTTTATTATGATGTCTCTCGGCGGGTTGGGAGGAGTAGGCATGGTTTTCAGTGCCCTATGAGCCCTTTCCATAGAAGTATCCGAGAGTTTAAGGGCTGGTACAATATATTCGAATAGTTGCAGGAGATATGAGGCTAGGGATTCCCTAGTAGCTTCTTCTGGTACTCTGTGTATTCTCAAATTACTCCTCCTATTCCTATTATCCAGATCTTCCACCTTTAGTTGGAGGGACTGAATTAATGATTCATGGCGTGTAAGTTGGTGATTAACATCGGATACTGTGGTATTCAAGAATTCTTGGCCTTCCTCTAGGCTTTCTAATCTATTTCCCATTTCGTTGAGGTCTCTTCTCAGGGAAGACATTTCAGATTTAATGAAGGTTTTTAGATCTGCCAGGTCTGACTTAGATGGAAGCAGAGAGATAGTAGATTGTATCTGTGTTAACTGTTCCGCTTGTGATGAGAAGACTCCTGGCGCATGATCCACCTCCAGTGTGTCATTACTGTGGTTATGTTGTGGTTCTGGGGCCTCCTGTTTATGAAAGAAGGAGCTCATCGTGTTAGACAATGGAGCTGTCTGTTTTTTATCTCGTTTTGTGTTCCTTTTTGAGGCCATTAGGTAAAATAGTGGTCCGAGGGTGTTAGTATCAGTGATGTATTACCTTGCACCCAGAATTGATAGTCAGTGCTCAGGATTAAAAACTATGTCTTTCCAGCCCCTGATTTATCTCAGTTATTTGTTATAATGCAGCTGTCCGGTTGTTTCAGTGCCCTCCACTCTTTATTTCAAATAAATTGATGTCCCCTTATGTTGTGCTGAGGTGATAGGAGTTACAGGGCTAATGGTCTAGGCCCTATCATTGTGTCGCTTGCTTTATACTTTGTTAACACGTAATAGTAAGTCGGACCACTTGACCTGTGGTATCTACCTTATGGCTGTACAGAGGTTATGTCAGCCAGAGCCAGGTTGTACAGTAAGATGTCCTTTTGTTACCTCTCAGTTACTCGGCACTTCGCTGTCACTCCTCCGCACACGCTGATCTGTCACGTGGCGTGCGGCAATGGCGGCGATCTCTGCGCCCGTTATCTTTCCTTTTCAGAGTGCCGTTCTATGTCTCTACCTCACCTCCCAAGCGGGTACAGTAACGGGTAAGGTACCTAGTTGGATCACCATCCACGATTGGTTCTTCAACGGCAAACACTGCTTCAGTTTGTCGGATCAACCCGGTCTTGTCAGAGATCTCCACAGACGCCAGGATAGGCAATTTTAAGTTAAACCATATGTCCCAAGATCATTCCTAGTGTCCCAGCAAACTTCCTAGGGACTCCCCCGTCTCAATTCAATAAAAAAACGAGCTGAGACTGGAGACATGCACGGAGCTTTTTAGGTTGTGGCCATGTTCCTGCACGGCTACGCCCTGCCTCAAGTTTGTATTTATTTTTAACTAGGTAGACTAGTTAGTAAATAGTTATTAACTATTTAATAACTACCTAGTTAAAATAAATACAAACGTACCTGTCAAATAAAACCTAACCTGCCTTACACTAAAACCTACCATTACAAAAAATAACAAACACTAAAGTTACAAAAAATAAAAAACCTACTATTACAAAAAATAACAAACAAAATAATCCAAAACAATAAAAATTATTTCTATTCTAATACCCTTTAAACCCCCCAAAAAACCTAATCTATAATTAACTACCAAGGGCCCTTAAAAGGACCTTTTGTAGGGTATTGCCCTAAAGTTAACAACTCTTTTGCTACAAAACAAAACAAACACCCCCTAACAGTATACAAACCCCTACCCCCAAACCCACAAAATAAAAATAAAGTTAAACCTAATCTACCTATTGCCCTGAAAAGGGCATTTGTATGGGCAATGCCCTTAAAAGGGCATTTAGCTCTTTTGCTGCCCAAGCCCTAATCTAAAAATAAAAAACCACCCCAAAATGAAAAAAATACATTACACAAAATAACAAACAAATTATCAAAAATAATAAAAATTATTATTACTTGGGTTTTGGGGTACTTAGCAGCTGTGTTATTTATGTAATAATTTAGTTACTCTCATTTACCAATAAATACTGTTTTTTCACTGTTTGTCCTTATGTCACAATTTCAAATTTTAAAATTCACATGAAATTGAACTGGGAAAACATGAACATATTTTAAACAACTTCCTGATATGAATTAGTATACATTATATACAGTTATTAATACTCCGACACTATATAATGCTAAAAGTACTAATGACTAGTGATGTCGCGAATTGTTCACCGGTGAATAGTTCCCGGCGAACATAGCATGTTCACGTTCGCCTCGGCGGGCGAACATATGCGATGTTCGATCCGCCCCCTATTCGTCATCATTGAGTAATACTTTGACCCTGTACCTCACAGTCAGCAGGCACATTCCAGCCAATCAGCAGCAGACCCTCCCTCCCAGACCCTCCTACCTCCAGGACAGCATCCATTTTAGATTCATTTGGAAGCTGCATTGTTAGTGAGAGGAGGGACAGTGTAGTTGCTGCTGATTTAGTAGGGAAATCTATAGCTAGGCTAGTGTATTCAGTGTCCACTACAGTCCTGAAGGACTCATCTGATCTCTGCTGTAAGGACAGCACCCCAAAAAGCCCTTTTTAGGGCTGCTTTTTTTTTTTTTCCTGTGTAATCTAATTGCAGTAGCCTGCCTGCCAGCGTGTGTGTCAGGCTTACAGCGTATACTGTGCCCATTTGCCCAGTGCCACCACTCATATCTGGTGTAACAGTAGTGCAGATTTAAAAAAAACAACACTTTTTGACTGTGTTAAATAATAGCAGTCAGTTTCCTTCACACGTGTGCGTTTAAGTGCCTGCCTGCCAGGGCACAGTGTCACCCCAGTGCAACTCATATCTGGTTTAACAGTAGTGTAGATTTAAAAAAAAACAAAACACTTTTTTGACTGTGTTAAATAATAGCAGTCAGTTTCCTTTACACGCCAGGGCACAGTGTCACCCCAGTGCAACTCATATCTGGTGTAACAGTAGTGTACATACCTGATGTTTTAAAGCACGTTATTCCAAACAATTTAGGAATGTTAGGTGATTTATGCCCTTTATGGATTAAAACCAGACTCTGCATCAACTATGTAATTTTCCATGGGAGTTTTGCCATGGATCCCCCTCCGGCAAGCCAAAGTCCAGGTGTTAGTACCCTTGAAACAACTTTTCCATCACTATTGTGGCCAGAAAGAGTCCCTGTGGGTTTTAAAATTCTCCTGCCTATTGAAGTAAATGGCTGTTCGCCCGGTTCGCCCGTTCACGAACAGTTGCGGAAGTTCGAGTCCGCCGTTCGAGAACGGAAAATTTTAGGTTTGCGACATCACTAATGACTTGTTGAACACTTGAAGCTTAAAGCTGAGGACTTGACCTAGACTTGCCTTTGTTGACTCAACACTTGACTTGGGACTTGCCTGTCTTGACTCGGAACTTGACTCGGGACTTGCCTGCCTTGACTCAGGACTTAAATGCAAAGACTTGAGACTTACTTGTGACTTGCAAAACAATGACTTGTTACCACCACTGATATATATATATATATATATATATATATATATATATATATATATATATATATATATATATATATATACTGTATATGCCTATATATGTATACAGGCATAGCTCAGAGATATTGCGGGTTTGGTTCCAAACCACCGCAATAAAACGAAGATAGCAATAAAGTGAGTTACACTATTTTTTTATTTCCCAGTACATATAAAAGTTGTATTTACACTATACTGTAGTCTATTAAGTGTTCAATAGCATTATATCTACAAAACCATCATCTGAGCCTTCAGTGAGTCATAATCTTTTTGTTGGTGGTGTTTATATGTAAGTGTGTATTTATGTGTTTATATGTAAGTGTGTATTTATGTGTTTATATGTAAGTGTGTATTTATGTGTTTATATGTTGGAAAAATAGCGCCGATAGACTTTTTCGACACAGAGTTGCTACAAATCTTCAATTTTTTTAAATGAGCAATGTCTGTGAAGCGGATTCAAGTGAAGCGCAATATAATATCTGTAAGTACATACATACACATATAAATACATAAATCCATATATATATATATATATATATATATAAACACACCTTTATATACATCTTTAGACATGTTTATGTATGTATCTCAATGTTAAAGCCCATTGCCTGCCATCACCTGAGACCTCATATCTTGAGCCCTTATAACTTTTTTTGTGCAATATTTTGTTTTGAGTACTTTTTATCAGATAGTGTTATCATGAGTGTAAGTGTACTTGTATTAGTGTATTAGTGTAATGTATTTTTGATGTGTTTTTCTCTACCTTGTCTTCACCACGCCGGGCCGAACTCCTCATCCGATCCGGGCGATGTCTTCCTCCAAGCGGCAAAGAAGAATTCTTTGAACTTGAATCTGATTGGCTGATTCAATCAGCCAATCCGATTTTTCTACCTTAATTCCGATTGGCTGATAGAATCCTATCAGCCAATCGGAATTCGGCGGACGCCATCTTGGATGACGTCATTTAAAGGTACCTCATTCGTCGTTCAGTCGTCAGCCGGGATGGATGCTCTGCGTTGGCGGAGCGAAAAAAGAAGATTGAAGATGCCGCTTGATGGAAGATGCTGCCGGAAGGAAGAAGACGTTGCTGCCGCTTGGAGAAAGTCATCGCCGGGATGAAGAATTCTTCTTTGCCGCTTGGAGGAAGACATCGCCGGGATGAAGAATTCTTCTTTGCCGCTTGGAGGAAGGCATCGCCCAGATCGGATGAGGAGTTCGGCCCGGCGTGGTGAAGACAAGGTAGGGAGATCTTCAGGGGGGTAGTGTTAGGTTTTTTTAAGGGGGGTTTGGGTGGGTTTAGAATAGGGGTATGTGGGTGGTGGGTTGTAATGTTGGGGGGGTATTGTATATTTATTTAAATGCAAAAGAGCTGAATTCTTTGGGGCATGCCCCACAAAAGGCCCTTTTAAGGGCTGGTAAGGTAAAGAGCTTTGAACTTTTTTAATTTAGAATAGGGCAGGGAATTTTTTTTTATTTTGGGGGGCTTTATTATTTTATTAGGGGGCTTAGAATAGGTGTAATTAGCTTAAAAATCTTGTAATCTTTTTTTTATTTTTTGTAATTTAGTGTTTGTTTTTTTTGTAATTTAGTTTAGTTTATTTAATTGTATTTTTAGATAGATATTTGTAGTTTATTTAATTTATTGATAGTGTAGGTGTATTTGTAACTTAGGTTAGGATTTATTTTACAGGTAATTGGGTAATTATTTTAACTAGGTAGATATTAAATAGTTAATAACTATTTAATAGCTATTATACCTAGTTAAAAT
Organism: Bombina bombina; assembly: GCF_027579735.1. NCBI lineage: Eukaryota > Metazoa > Chordata > Amphibia > Anura > Bombinatoridae > Bombina > Bombina bombina. The sequence goes on from NC_069502.1 coordinate 1,197,504,371, forward strand.
AATTAACAATTTACCTGTATAATAAATATAACATAGCTACAATGTAATTATTAATTATATTGTAGCTATCTTAGGGTTTATTTTATAGGTAAGTATTTAGATTTAAATAGGAATATTTTAGTTTATAATATGAATTGGATTAATTTAATAAGAATTTAGTTAGGGGTGTTAGGGTTAGATAGAGTTAATATAGTTATTATAAATACTATAGTAACTATATTAACTATATTAACCCTAATATAATTAGGGTTAATATAGTTAATATATATAATGTAATAACTATATTAACTATAATATACTTAGGGTTAATATAGATAACATAGCTGGCGGCGGGGTAGGTAGATTAAATTAGGGGTTAATAATTTTAATAGAGATGGCGGCGGTGTAAGGGGCTTACATTAGGGGTTAATACTATTAATATAGGTGGCGGCGGTGTAGGGAGGGCAGGTTATAGGGCAAAAGAGCTGTTTACTTTGGGGCAAAGCCCTGCAAAATGCCCTTTGAAGGGCTGGTAATAGAGTTTATTACTTTAGGGGGATTAGATTAGGGGTTAATAATATTAATATAGCTGGCGGCGGTATAGGGGGATTAGATTAGGGGTTAATAATTTTTATGTAGGTTGCGGCGGTGTAAGGGGTCAGATTAGTGGATAGATAAGGTAGATGGCAGCGGTGTAAGGTGTTCACATTAGGGGATAGATAAGGTAGATGGCGGCGGTTTTAGGGGTTCACATTAGGCGATAGATAAGGTAGATGGCGGCGGTTTTAGGGGCTCACAGTAGGGGGTTAGTTTATGTAGATGGCGGCGGGGTCCGGGAGCGGCGGTTTATGGGTTAATAACTTTATTAGGGATTGCGGCGGGGGATCGCGGTTGACAGGTAGATAGACATTGCGCATGCGTTAGGTGTTAGGTTTTATTTAGCAGATCGCGGGTGACAGCTAGATAGACATTGTGCATGCGTTAGGTGTTAGGTTTATTTTCTAGCTAGTTTTGGGAGTTACGGGGCTCCAATAGTCAGCGTAAGGCTTCTTACGGCTGCTTTTTGTGGCGAGGTGAAAATGGAGTAAGATTTCTCCATTTTCGCCATGTAAGTCCTTACGCTGCATATTGGATACCAAACTGCGCTGGTTTGGTATACCTGCCTATGGCCCAAAAAACTACGGGCGACGGCAGAAATATACGCGCGTAACTTCTAAGTTATGCCGTATATAGGATACCAAACCAGCGCAAATATTGGCGTCGCTGGCTTTTGCGGGCGACGATTTTTATCGGATCGACCCCCTAATATATAATTTATTTTTTTAACAACTCTCATTCTTTGGCAGTAAAAAAATAAAAAAAGAGAAGAATTACTGATAGCTTTCCCTTTATGGGGACTGCCAATTCCACCTCCACCTGATTTTTTTTATATTTATGAGACATGACATTCTGACCTTTGAGCAACCTTGAGATATATATTATATAAATCCCATAGCTTTTTTCAAACAGGGTTGAAAATAGATGATCATTTGAATTAATTAAATAGGGCATTTAATTATTTATTGTGATATAAATTTCCGCCAGAAATTCATTAGTGCATACACATCTGCAGACCCTTTGAATATAATCAGTACAGTTTGTCGCCCTCAGCACAGTAATTCATTAAGGCATCTGTGTAACTTAAGCAATGTTATAAATTAAAAATATTGATTAATGGAACATTCAAGGCAAATAATTGATTAACATTTTTGTTTTGGAAACACTTCTTATACAATGAATGTCAATGTAGCCCATTATATAAGATTAGCATACAAAGTATGAATGGCTGTTCTCAGGGATATAATCCACAAATGAATTCATTTCCTACAAGGTTAGACTGGGAATGACTTAGACAAGGTATCAGCATACAATACACAAAGTCACGTTTGTAATATGTAATTATGTTTGTCATTTTAAAGAAAATTCATTTTTTGCGTAGTGTAATTCTAAAACAGATGCAGTAACGTAAAAATTTGAAATGTGAGGTAATGATAAATAACACGTTTTCCAAATGATTTGTCAGTAAGACCGAGAGAGCAAATAAAAAAATGGAATCAATAATTTTGTTATACCAAGGGCCTTATTTATTATATTGAAGTTGTACATTATTCCCAGGCAGGGAATCTGTCCATCCGCATTTGCACAGAGTGAGATAGAATCCAATGCTCCCTGCTCTTGTGCAGCCAATTACTTGAGAGCAGAGTTTGTCAATCATCCTTGAAGTAAGAGTCTGGGATGTTTTAAGTCTACGTTCTCAGAGATGCTAGAGAGGTTGAAATGCAGTGGTATAAAGCACTTGCAGACATGCAGATTCATAAATGGAGCCCTAAACATTACGATCTCTTGAAAAATCAATTATCACCATTATTACCAATGAACTCTCAAAATTAAAAAAAATAACTATCTCTTTATGACTATAAAAGGACCACAAAAAACAATACAATAGCATATTAATAAATGCATAATACACAATGCACAAGCATTTAGTTTGAATTTCACGAGTAGTAGATTTTTTTCCGACAAATTTCTTTTAGTTTTCTTTTCTTTTCCCCTGCGTCAAGTGACAGCCATCAGCCAATCATGAAATGTATGTATATATATATATATATATATATATATATACTGTGAGTCTTGCACATACTGAGTAGGAGTTGGTGACTCAGAAAGTGTGCATATAAAAAGATTGTGCACATTTAGATAATGGAAGTTAATTGTAAAGTTGTTTAAAATTGTGTGCTCTATCTTAATTATGAAAGTTTAAGTTTAACTTTAGTGGTCCTTTAAGTTTTTTTCCCTTTTACACTAAAGCTTCCAAGGGTTATTGTGGAGTGCTCACAGAGTCCCCGATGATTAAAGATGCTGTGAGGTGGCAAAATATAACAAGGGTATCCAGCACAATGTCTGGCGAGCCGGCAAAATATTCCACGTTGCCAACATCTTTGTAAACAGGTGTGGCATCGCCAAGAGGCATTTTACTATACATCCCAATAGGCGTCAATGCTGGTGATAGATTCCATCCAGCATTGGCGCCGACATTGGCGATGTATAGTAAAGTATCCATTTAGAATGTATTCCAACAAACAAAATACAACCCCATTCAACAATAAAAGTAACCTCCCCCCAAAAAAGCATATCTAAAAAAACTACTCTAAAAATTGCCCTGATACATGATCATAGTTCTTTTACCTTTAAAAAAAAATACCCTAAAAAAATCCCTAATTTAAAAAAAATTTTTTAAAAAAGTTGCTTTGATAAGAGCATTTTGTAGGGCATTTCCCTAAAGTTACTCAGCGTTTTTGCTTTCAATAAAATAAAACTAAAAAAGCCTTTTCTAAAAACAAATTATGCTACAAAAAATCTAAAAAAAACCCTATTCTAAAAAAGGACTGCCCTTAAAAGGGCATTTTGTAGGGCATTGCCCTAAAGTAATTTCAGGAATTAAAAAGTAAAAGCACTATTCTAAAAAAATATTATACTAAAATAACCTAAATACAGAGAAAATAGTTTTCGCTACAATAGTTTGTTTAGTTAAAAAAAATTACGCTCGCTAACGGCAATAATAGTATTCCAAGGAAAATCTACTCAATGTGATAGTACACCTGTATTGCACCTGGAGGTGCTATCCATCTTGTAAGTGCAATCACTCCTTACAACTTTGCTTTTGTCAAACTGTACTGTGCCATGGATGTTTGCTTTTCATCCCTACATAGGTGTTGGTGGTGATCTTTCTGGAATTCCTGGTTCTAAACTACAGTCAGTTTTATTCAGTGAGCTGGACTACTGTGAAGTTCCAGCCTGTCCCAATAGCACCATTGGGCGCATCTGTTTTTTTTCTACAGATTCCTTGGAAGCATTCATGACTCATATATCCTACATCATATTTCTCTTTAGCAGGTATAAGGCTGCAGAATTTCCTCAAGGATTGTTGCTTGGTAAGTCACCTTATACATTTGGCCTCTTATTCATTAACACAAACCACACTCATTCTTCTCATTCTGCTCTAATTCAATGCCCTCACAAACCTCAGCAATCTCTACATGCTACAATATAGTGTGCAATAATGTTGCATGTTGGTCATGTTGTTGATGATTGTGATTGGCTGTGGAGTTCATAGGGATGTGATGTACTGTAAAAAGAGCATGAATTGGTCATTTTGGACTTGGATGTTTGTTGTGCAGTTATATTTTGCTTTCTATATTGATTAGTTTTTTGGTGATCAACACCTATTATCGGTCATTAACATTGCTGTTAGTGGGGAAATGGTAAATATCATGTGAGTTATCAAGGTTGGCTGTGTCTGACTTGTAAATGTATAATAGATGAAGCAGCACCAGCGTTCATATGCAAATAAAACTGCTTTATTGACAGTTCAGGTTAACTTTCAATGGTAAGCAGGTAACAAAATAGTGACAAGTGGTGCCTAGGCAAACACACATAGAGGACAAACTGCTGACATGTTTCGGCCCTTCTGGCCGTAATCTTAGCTGTAGTGTATCTCCCCAAATAACCTCTTATACATCTGTGCTCATTGTGATTGGTTAAAACATAATCTAGTGGGTGGAATGCTGGCTTAAGGACAGAAAACAAAGTGTCTTAGTAAATGGAGTTCATTCAGCAGAGGGGGCTGTTACTAGTGGTGTTCCTCAGGGGTCAGTTCTGGGGCCTGTTTTGTTTAACATATTTATCTGCGATATCAGCAAAGGGCTACAGGGGAAAATATGTCTCTTTGCAGATGATACAAAAATTTGCAACAGAGTGGATGTTCCAGGGGGGGGTAGACAAAATGAGAAGTGATATACAACAATTGGAGGATTGGACAAATGACTGGGATCTAAAGTTTAACACAGCAAAGTGTAAAATAATGGATTTAGGGAAGAAAAATCCAAATGTTAATTACAGACTCAATGACACTTTACTGACTGTTACAGACGAGGAACAGGACTTGGGAATTATTATTTCAGATGATTTAAAACTTAGTAAACAATGTAGTAATGCAGCGAGTAAGGCTAGCAGAATGCTTGGATGTATTGGTAGAGGTATTTGCAGCAGAAATAGTAAGGTTCTTATGCCACTTTATAGATCATTAGTTAGGCCTCATCTTGAGTATTGTGTGCAGTTCTGGAGGCCATATCTTCAGAAGGATATTAACAAACTTGAATCTGTGCAAAGGAGGGCTACCAAAATGGTACATGGTCTAAAAAATAAAACTTACCAGTATAGGCTCAATGACCTAAATATGTATAGCTTAGAGGAGAGAAGGGAAAGAGGTGATATGATAGCAACTTTCAAGTACATTAAAGGGTTTAGTAAAACTGAGGCTGTGGGTATTTTACATAAAATGGAAAATTCAAGAACAAGGGGTCATGAGCTCAAGCTAAAGGGTAGTAGATTCAGGAGTAATTTGAGGAAGCACTTCTTTACAGAAAGAGTGATTGATTTATGGAATAAACTTCCTCAAGAGGTAGTAGCAACAAACACTGTGGGGGACTTTAAAAATGCATGGGACAAGCATAAGGCTATCCTACGAACTAGATAAGTTTATACTGTTAGGTAAGGTTGGGCAGACTTGCTGGGCCTATGGCTCTTATCTGCCGTCAATATCTATGTTTCTATGTTTCTATGTTAGTGTGTCTGTCTATTAAGGCACTTAAGTGGCTAAACTGGCTTAACATACATGTCAGTTTAAACATTGTTAATGACTGTTGAACTTCCAACTTTCTTAATACTATAACATTAATGAATTTCTTTCAAAACTCCCCTTGCATAGTCATATAATTTGACATAAGGAAATCCTAACCTATGTTTTGATTAACTAAGTGGAAAACATTTACAAAAACGTATTAATTTAAAAATTAGCTTAGAAATATTGTGTGATGTTAATAATAGTTAGATGTTAAAAATTAAAAGTTGGCATTTCTATACAGAGAGAATGTGCAAGGTTAGAGAGAGGTGTCCTAAGGATACAGGAACCAAGCCATTTTATTCCCAGAAATTTATCAAATCAAATTCTGAGTTTAATCCTGTGGGAACTCTGGTCTTTAGCCTGTGTATCCAGAACACCTCTCTCTGTTTTGTTAGCAGCAGCAGGCTTCTTGGCCTGCTTACCCTTGTTCCAGCCTTGCATCGGTTTCCAGGCTGGTTTGGTCTGTGAGGTATTACCCTCTTGCTTAGAGGATGCAGAATTAGAGGCCGGTCCGTTCCTGAAATTACGAAAGGAACGAAAATTAGACTTATTCTTGGCTTTGAAAGGCCTATCTTGTGGGAGGGCGTGGCCCTTTCCCCCAGTGATGTCTGAGATAATCTCTTTCAATTCTGGCCCAAAGAGAGTTTTACCCTTGAAGGGGATATTAAGCAATTTTGTCTTGGATGATACATCCGCTGACCAAGACTTTAGCCAAAGCGCTCTGCGCGCCACTATTGCAAACCCTGAATTTTTCGCTGCTAATCTAGCTAATTGCAAAGCGGCATCTAAAATAAAAGAATTAGCCAACTTAAGTGCGTGAACTCTGTCCATAACCTCCTCATATGGAGTCTCTCTACTGAGCAAATTTTCTAGTTCCTCGAACCAGAACCACGTTGCTGTAATGACAGGAACAATGCACGAAATGGGTTGCAGAAGGTAACCTTGCTGTACAAAAATCTTTTTAAGCAAACCCTCCATTTTTTTATCCATAGGATCTTTCAAAGCACAATTATCCTCGATAGGAATAGTAGTGCGCTTGTTTAGAGTAGAAACTGCCCCCTCGACCTTAGGGACTGTCTGCCATAAGTCCTTTCTGGGGTCGACCATAGGAAATTATTTCTTAAATATAGGAGGGGGGACAAAAGGTATGCCGGGCTTCTCCCACTCCTTATTCACTATGTCTGCCACCCGCTTGGGTATAGGAAAAGCGTCGGGGTGCACCGGAACCTCTAGGAACTTGTCCATCTTGCATAATTTTTCTGGAATGACCAGGTTGTCACAATCATCCAGAGTAGATAACACCTCCTTAAGCAGTGCGCGGAGATGCTCTAATTTAAATTTAAATGTCACAACATCAGGTTCAGCCTGTTGAGAAATTTTTCCTGAATCTGAAATTTCCCCATCTGACAAAACCTCCCTCATGGCCCCTTCAGATTGGTGTGAGGGTATGACAGAGCAATTATCATCAGCGCCCTCCTGCTCTTCAGTGTTTAAAACAGAGCAATCGCGCTTTCTCTGATATGCAGGCATTTTGGATAAAATATTTGCTATGGAGTTATCCATTACTGCCGTCAATTGTTGCATAGTAATAAGTATTGGCGCGCTAGAAGAACTAGGGGCCTCCTGCGTGGGCAAAACTGGTATAGACACAGAAGGAGATGATGTAGAACCATGTCTACTCCCTTCATCTGATGAATCATCTTGGGCAACTTCATTATCTGTGGCAGTACTGTCCTTACTTTGTTTGGACGCTATGGCACAATTATCACACAATTTTGAAGGGGGAGACACATTGGCTTTCATACATATAGAACATAGCTTATCTGAAGGCACAGCCATGTTAAACAGGCTTAAACTTGTCAATAAAGCACAAAAACCGTTTTAAAACAAAACCGTTACTGTCTCTTTAAATTTTAAACAGAGCACACTTTATTACTGAATATGTGAAAAAGTATGAAGGAATTGTTCAAAATTTACCAAAATTTCACCACAGTGTCTTAAAGCATTCAAAGTATTGCACACCAATTTTCAGAGCTTTAACCCTTAAAATAACGAAACCGGAGCCGGTTACAGTTTTAACCCCTCTACAGTCCCAGCTACAGCCTTTGCTGCGACTTTACCAAACCCAGGGGGGAATACGATACCAAATGAAGCCTTCTAGGAACTTTTCTAACTACCTTCAGATCCTCACACATGCATCTGCATGTCTTGCTCTCAAAAGTAACTGTGCAGTAATGGCGCGAAAATGAGGCTCAGCCTACAACTGGGAAGGCCCTTCCTGACTGGAAAAGGTGTCTAACACAGTGCCTGACGTTAAAAAACGCTCCCCAAGTTTATAAGTGTGAATTACCAGCATAAACATGTATAAAATGCCCAAATAAAGCAATCGATTTTGCCCATAAAAGTGTCTACCAGTTTTATAGCCCATATTAAGCCCTTTATTCTGTTTGAGATTAAGAAAATGGCTTACCGGTCCCCATGAGGGGAAATGACAGCCTTCCAGCATTACACAGTCTTGTTAGAAATATGGCTAGTCATACCTTAAGCAGAAAAGTCTGCTAACTGTTTCCCCCAACTGAAGTTACTTCATCTCAACAGTCCTATGTGGAAACAGCAAACGATTTTAGTTACTGTCTGCTAAAATCATCTTCCTCTCACAAACAGAACTCTTCATCTTTTTCTGTTTCAGAGTAAATAGTACATACCAGCACTATTTTAAAATAACAAACTCTTGATAGTAGAATAAAAAACTACAACTAAACACCACATACTCTTAACCATCTCCGTGGAGATGTTGCCTGTGCAACGGCAAAGAGAATGACTGGGGTGGGCGGAGCCTAGGAGGGACTATATGGCCAGCTTTGCTGGGACTCTTTGCCATTTCCTGTTGGGGAAGAGATATTCCCACAAGTAAGGATGACGCCGTGGACCGGACACACCAATGTTGGAGAAAGTAATTTATCAGGTAAGCATAAATTCTGTTTTCTCTGTCCCCCCCCTCTCTTTTTACATTTCACTTGCTCAATAATAGTCCATCTTAGTGAGCTTACACTTTTATTGTGTTTGGCCTTAAAATGTTGTACTAGGGGGGTCGTGAGTTTACCTGCTTTAATATTAGTAATGTGTTCTCGAATCCTGTCTCGTGCTTCCCTAGTAGTGAGGCCTGTATATTGTATTCCACATGATTCGCAAGTCAACAGGTAGACCACATAAGTGGATCTACAGTTCAGACATGAATATTGTCTAAAGTGTTCTCCTGTGACTGTGCTGACGAAACCTTCGCCTAATTGTAAACAACCACATGCTATACAAGGACCATAATTACATTTGTAGACTCCATTGAATCTTAACCAAGATGAATTGGAAGCATGGGGTGTATTCAATTGTGTAGGGGCAACCATGTTGCCAATTGTCATGCCCTTTTTGTATGCAAATCTGCACCCTTTGGACACTACACTTGTAAGACCCTCATCTGCTGTTAGCATACGAAAAGGCTTACGTATGATATTGCATACTTGGTGATATTGTGTACTGAATTTTGTTACAAAAGTGATTTTTTTCAAAATCCTTATCTTTAATGTGAGGATTTTGTAAGAGTAAGGAATTCCATCCTCTCTCTTTTTGAAATTGTTTCTCTAACCCTTGCTACCTCCTTTCTATCATAGCCCCTATTACAGAGGCGATTCTCTAGATCCAGCGATTGTTTCTCAAATTGTGACTGGGTTGAACAATTTCTTTTCTGGCGTATAAACTGTCCTTTCATCACAGTAATTGGTTTCTTGTACACTTTAGTCTGTATCCCTCCCTGTTCACCTATTAGTGTTACATCCAAGAAATTTATTTGGGTTTTGCCATATTCATGGGTCAGTTTAATGCCTGCTGCATTGTTATTTAAATCCTTTAGGAATTCCAATAACTCTGCTTCCTCCCCCTCCCAGATGATCAGAAGATCATCTATGTATCTTCTATAGTATTTAATCCTAGTTTTCCAGGGACCATCACCTCCATAGATGTGGGACAGCTCCCACCAACCCATAAATAGGTTGGCGTATGAGGGCGCAAATTTCGCCCCCATGGCTGTCCCACATCTCTGGAGGTAATGGACTCCTTCAAACTCAAAAAAATTATGAGTTAAAAGAAACTCTGTGACTCTAAGGATATACTGGCAAAATAGGGGATCATAGTTGGTGGCTCTTTTTAAGAAAAATGAAATTTCCTCCAAGCCTACGCTGTGCGGAATGCTGGAGTACAAGGAAGTAACATCCAGAGATACCCAGCTGAAGCTCTCACTCCAACTGAGAGAGTCCACTTCAATTAGAAGTTGTTTCGTATCTCTCAGGTAGCTTGACAGGTTCTGTACTAAAGGTTGCAATATGGCATCCAACCATTGTGACATTGGTTCCAAAATTGAGCCAATGCCACTAATGATCGGACGACCCTTTACTTCTGAAATGGATTTGTGCACTTTCGGTAAGAAATAAAAGATAGGCTTAACTGGACAATCCACTATGAGATAGTCACTAGTTTTTTCATCTAAAAAGCCTGCTTATTTCCCATCATCTATAAGATGGGATAGTTCACGTCTGAATCTCTCTGTGGGATCTTTTGTTAAACTTATATATTGGGAACAGTCTGATAGTTGTTGTGTTGCTTCTTTCAGAAAAAAGGCCTTGTCCATGACAACCACAGACCCTCCCTTGTCAGATGCTCTGATAACCAAATTTGGATTTTCTTTGAGACCCCTAAGGGCTAACTTCTCTTCTCTATTGAGATTTTTGTTTTTATCAAGATTTGCTGTATATGCCAGTCTTGTGAGATCTTTCTCAACTCTACATTGAAATTGTTCTAAAATGTCTCCTCTAGTTTGTATGGGATAGAATCTTGAAACTCCAGAAAGAGAAGGACCTTTCTTTACAGACTTGTCATTCATTAAGTCCTGTGAGTAAACATTCTCACTGTCCAATCTTTCTAGGGTTTCCAGATCACATACCTCTTGAAAAGTCAATGGTACTGATTTACTCAAATCAGCCCTGCCTGGAGACATATATTCCACATCAGTCATACCCTCACTATTGCGTGCAAAATGTTTTTTGATAGTTAAATTCCTAATCAGCCTGTTTACATCCACCAGAGTTTGGAATAAATCAAAACAGTCTGTTGGTACAAAACTGAGACCATAATTGAGGACTTTAATCTCCAAATCACTGAGTGGATATGTTGACAGGTTAATCACTGAGTTTACACATACTTTGTCCCTGATCTCCCTCGCCTGGGCGGCTGGGGGGACTGTGGGGGCACTATAGGAGGGCCCTTCAAAATACCCTTTCCTTTTGTATCTCCCCCCCCCCCTCCTGACTCGCCTGGTGGGTCTCCTGTGCCAATTCAGAATTTTCAGGTTCCTTAGCCACTGTCACTGACCTGTTGGTATTATCCATTAGATATTTAGTGTTCCCTATTGGTGTATGTGCCTTGTCTCCTATAGTAGGGGCTGTGGCCCCCCTTTTAGTGGGGTCCTCCTCCTCTCCTGAGGTGGAACAGTCCCCTGAGGATTTGGCTTCACTTTCATTAAACAAGACCTTCTTTGTTTTACCCTGATTCTTTTTTTTTTCCTTGCCTGATCTCTTTCCCTTTGGAAAACACTTTTGGTCATTATCTCTCTTATAATTTGTTCTCTGTTTCCTATTCCATATGTAGATTTTATTATTTTCATAATCTGATAAATCCCTCAAGTATTTGTCATGTTTAATTTCCATTATTAGGGACTTGGATTCAGCTAGGGAAGCCTTCAATATAGAATCAAACTTTTGGTAAGATCACTTTGATAAAAAATAAACAAATAATGGCTGATCCCATTTTTTTTCAAAACCGAAAGAGAATTTTGGAAAGATTGGAATCAAGGTCATAGTGAAATACAGTTTAGATCAAAATCTGAACTTGTAATCTAACGGAGTGCTACTAACAGTCTTAATAGCGAAGGCGAAGTGGCCGCATGAAGGATCAGTCACCGGGAACGCTGAGAACAATGCCCTGCTCATAGGATATTATGTGGAACGACCAGAACATCATTGTAGCAGCACAAGGCTCAGCTTAGACCAGAGGATCTGAGTATTGCTGCCTTGCTGTTATGTATGCGTGTTGATTTTAATATGAGTAGGTGAAATTGTTGGTGCACTACTTTTTAATTAATAAACTACACATGAATTGGATTTGCATTGTTTCTCCTGTGTTGAACAGATTTGTTGCCTAGTACAGAAAGAATTTTTGAGGGGAAGTGGGCTACAGCAGGCTATAAACTATCTACACCAGACAATATTTTTTACCAAATTGTGGTTAGTTTTGGGACTTTTACACTCATGGACACACAGGTAGATATATACTATATTTGTATATTGTCCTTCTTTTATTAGTTCTATGTTGTTTGGGTGATTAGGAGCAACTATAGTTTCTTATTGTTTTTTGTTGTGACTCAGCTCTTAGTTTAAAACACTTCTGGAAGCCATTTGGCTTCTAGATATCCAGTACCACTACTCAAGGTTAAAATAATATGCTTTAGTAAAGAAACAAATAAAAACATCTAAACTCCAGGTTAAGTATTTCCACCTAGGATTTTGTACAATTCGGACTGCATTTACACAATAAGATGCCAGCAAACATGCTCGTTATTCAGAGCATTGTTTGGACAGCACCGCATCCTATTAATGTGATGTTACCCTCTTCTTCATCCAATATACATTTCTATGAAGCGTATGCTGGATAAAGAAGAAATTGTCACATTTTAAATGCACAGTATTTAGTTATATACACATTATTGTTTGTTGTATTCATTTTGCCACTTGCATTTTGGCCCACAGTGTTTGATTTCAGAATTTTTTAAATAATGACTCACATGCTGCTCACCAACTGTACAGTAGAACATTATTTAAAATCACTTGTTTTACATTCTGGAAATGTTTTTTCCCCCTATTAATAGATATATCGGTAGACTATAGACTTGATTAAGTACATGATGACCCTTTATAGCTCCTCAGCACAAGGACTCCACCAGTATTCACTAAATTCCCTTTTCATTTTTGGAGATCACTTCTGATTTGCTGCTGCATCCAATAATTGCCTGATCTACTCATATTAAGCAGCACCTAGCATACTATTTATGTGACTTTATTACACTTACTGGGAGCAGACACTAAAAGCATTATCTGCCCTATCATTACAGAACATTTTATGTTTTTACTAATCTGTTCCTTTAAGAGACATTTTGTAGTACGCATTTATAACCTAATATTTGCTAAATACAAAAGCAAATTTGTTGTATGCAAATTTTACAAGGTGTAAATAAAATATAATTTTTGAAATGGTAACAGCTATGTGAATAATTAATTTATTTGATGATTTTGCTTTGTTTCAATCCACATATTGTAATTTATTTGTTGACTGGGATTTGAATGTTTGACATTTAGTTTTAATATTCAAAATCTGTAAACTATACTGGGCAGGGCAGTGATAACAGCCAGACACCCGAGGGCAGCAAATTACTGTCCCCTCTTCAATTAGGTGCAGATTAGATGCAAGGCCACTAAATCTTTCTACCTACTAGTTTAATAATAAACAGGTATAATTTATATCTCTTCCTCATGGAATGCCTTTTTAACTTATAACCTATTTCAAAGCAGATGCAGCCGCAAATTAAGAAAAAAAAGCTAATGGAAATATTTTGTTTAACAACATTTACATGTGATAGCTTCTTAAAAGGGTATGTTGAGCTATACAGCTACAGTATAGTATATTTATGTACTTTAAAGTAACTTTGGAGTTAAAAAGGAAATGTGCATTAATGTATTTCAGTTTTGAATAGAAGCAAGTTTACAATAAATGTGTATTAACAAACACCTAGATTACAAGTTTTGCGTTAACAGGGGTGCGGTGCTAACGAGCAGTTTAGGCTCACCGCTCACCTATAGACAGCGCTGGTATTACGGGTTTTTACAAACCCGGCGTTAGCCGCAAAAAATTGAGCAAAGAGCAAAATTTTGCTCCGCATCTCACCTCAATACCAGCGCTGCTTAAGTCAGCGGTGAGCTGGTGTAACACCTGCAAAAAAGCAGCGTTCAGCTTCTAACGCAGCCCCATTGATTTCTATGGGGAAATACTTTTTATGTCTACACCTAACACCCTAACATGAACCCCAAGTCTAAACACCCCTAATATTACACTTATTAACCCCATATCTGCCGGCCCCAACATCGCCGACACCTGCATTATATTATTAACCCATAATCTGCCGCTCCTGACACTGTCGCCACCTACATTATAGTTATGAACCCCTAATCTGCTGCCCCCAACATCGTCAAACCCTATATTATATATTTTTAACCCCTAATCTGCCGCCCCCAATGTTGCTGCAACTTAACTACATTTATTAACCATTAATCTGTCGCCCCCAATGTTGCTGCAACCTAGCTACATTTATTAACCCCTAATCTGCCGCGCACAACGTCGCCACCACTATACTAAACATATTAACCAATAAACCTAAGTCTAACCCTAACCCCCTAATTGAAATATAATTTAAATCTAAATAAAATTACTATAATTAACTAAATTATTCCTATTTAAAACTAAATACTTACCTATAAAATAAACCCTCAGCTAGCTACAATATAACTAATAGTTACATTGTAGCTCTCTTAGGGTTTATTCTTATTTTACAGGCAAGTTTGTATTTATTTTAACTAGGTACAATAGTTATTAAATAGTTATTAACTATTTAATAACTTCCTAGTTAACATAAAGACAAAAGTACCTGTAAAATAAAACCTAGCCTAAGTTACAATTACATCTAACACTACACTATAATTAAATAAATTAACTAAACTAAATACAATTAATTACAATTTTTTTATCTGAAGTACAAAAACAAGCAAACACTAAATTACAGAAAATAATAAAATAATTACAGGATTTTTAAATTAATTACACCTACTCTAATCCCCCTAACAAAATAAAAAAGCCCTACCCTACACTAAATTACAAATAGCCCTTAAAAGGGCCTTTTGTGGGGCATTGTAATCAGCTCTTTTACCTGAAAAAAAGTACAAATACCCCCCCAACATTAAAACCCACCACCCACACAACCAACCCTACTCTAAAACCCACCCAATCCCCCCTTAAAAAAAACTAACACTAACCCCTTGAAGATCACCCTACCTTGAGACATCTTCACCCAACCGGGCCAAAGTCCTCAACGAAGCCATGCGAAGTGGTCCTCCAGACGGGCAGAAGTCTTCATCCAAGCCGGGCAGAAGAGGTCCTCCAGATGGGCAGAAGTCTTCATCCAGACTGCATCTTCTATCTTAATCTATCCAGTGCGGAGTGGGTCCATCTTCAAGACATCCGACGCGGAGCATGCTCTTCTTTCTTGGTCCGACGACTGAATGAAGGTTCCTTTAAATGACATCATCCAAGATGGCGTCCCTTCAATTCCGATTGGCTGATAGAATTCTATCAGCCAATCGGAATTAAGGTAGAAAAAATTCTATTGGCTGACGCAATCAGCCAATAGGATTGAACTTCAATCCTATTGGCTGATACATTCAGCCAATAGGATTGAGCTGGCATTCTATTGGCTGCTCCAATCAGCCAATAGAATGCCAGTTCAATCCTATTGGCTGATTGCATCAGCCAATAGGATTTTTTCTACCTTAATTCCGATTGGCTGATAGAATTCTATCAGCCAATCAGAATTGAAGGGACACCATCTTGGATGACGTCATTTAAAGGAACCTTCATTCAGTCTTTGGACGAAGAAAGAAGAGGATGCTCCGCGTCGGATGTCTTGAAGATGGACCCGCTCCGCGCCAGATGGATGAAGACAGAAGATACCGCCTGGATGAAGACTTCTGCCCGTCTGGAGGACTTCTTCTGCCCGGCTTGGATGAAGACTTCTGCCCGTCTGGAGGACCACTTCGCCCGGCTTCGTGGAGGACTTCGGCCCGGTTGGGTGAAGACGTCTCAAGGTAGGGTGAAATTCAAGGGGTCAGTGTTAGGTTTTTTTAAAGGGGGATTGGGTGGGTTTTAGAGTAGGGTTGGTTGTGTGGGTGGTGAGTTTTAATGTTGGGGGGTATTGTACTTTTTTTCAGGTAAAAGAGCTGATTACTTTGGGGCAATGCCCTGCAAAAAGCCCTTTTAAGGTCTATTTGTAATTTAGTGTAGGGTAGGGCTTTTTTTATTTTGGGGGGCTTTTTTTATTTTATTAAGGGGATTAGATTAGGTGTAATTAGTTTTAAAAACTTGTAATTATTTTATTATGTTCTGTAATTTAGTGGGGTTTTTTTGTACTTTAGATAATTTTATTTAATTTTATTTAATTGTAGTTAATTGTAGTTAATGTAGGTAATTAATTTAATTACAGTGTAGTGTTAGGTTTAATTGTAACTTAGGTTAGGTTTTATTTTACAGGTACTTTTATATTTATTTTAACTAGGTAGTTATTAAATAGTTAATAACTATTTAATAACTATTGTAGCTAGTTAAAATAAATACAAAGTTGCCTGTAAAAAAAAAAAAAAAATCCAAGATAGCTACAATGTAACTATTAGCTATCTAGGGTTTATTTTATAGGTAAGTATTTAGTTTTAAATAGGAATACTTTTTTCTATTTATTTAAATTATATTTAAGTTAGGGGGTGTTAGGGTTAGTGTTAGACTTAGGTTTAGGGGTTAATACATTTAATATAGTGGCGGCGGTGTAGGGGGGCAGATTAGAGGTTAATAAATATAATGTAGGTGGCGGCGGGGTAGGGGGGAAGATTAGGGGTTAATAAATATAATGTAGGTGGCGGTGGGGTCCGGGAGCAGCAGTTTAGGGGTTAAACACTTTTTTTAGTTGTGGCGGGGTCCGGGAGCGGCAGGATAGGGGTTAATAACTTTATGTAGGTGGCGGCGGTATAGGGGGTGGAAGATTAGGGGTTAATATGTATAATTTAGGTGGCGGTGGGCTCCGGGAGCGGCGGTTTATGGGTTAATACATTTATTAGAGTTGCGGTGGGCTCTGGGAGCTGCAGTTTAGGGGTTAATACATTTATTAGAGTTGCGGCGGGGTCCGGGAGCATCAGTTTAGGGGTTAAACAATTTAATAGAGGAGCAGCGGTATAGGGGGTAAAACAGTATAGTATAGTGTGGGTGTTTAGTGACAGGGTACCAGGAAAGCTGTAAAAAAGCCAAAGAGCAGCGAGATCGATGACTGTCAGTTAACAACAGTCTGCTGCTCATCACACCGTACTTGGTGCGCAGCTTTTTGACAGCTTTTTTGGTAACTTTGGAGAGCGTATTCAGGTCCGCGGCAGCGATGTTAGGTGATCTTAAGCGAGCGTATTGGTGCCGTTGAATGCAAGAAAGTCGACGGCTTATGCATTCACACACACAAACACAGACTAAAAATGTACACAAACACATACATACACAGATAGATATACAGAGAGACACACATTCACATGCACACATTAACACTACTCATGCACACACACACAAACACGCATACACATACATACACACAGAGACAGGCACATACATAAACAAGCACATATACACATGCACACAAACACAGAAACACTACTCATCCATACGTGCACACACATGTATATATGCACAAACAAACGAACACTACACGTATGCACAACCCATGCTCTTTCCCACATTTCTGAACACCCTCCAGGTGCTCTCCTAGATATACACACACATCTAACTACTATCTCACAATAAGATACACCCAGAGGCCTCTAGTTATGAAGCTCCGGACGTACCTGCCTTCGCCGGCCCCAATACACCCGCCTAAGCTCGCCTCACATCGCCGCCGTGGACCTGAATACGCTTGCCAAAGATATCAATAAAGCTGTCAAAAAGCCGCACACCAAGTATGGGGCGATGAGCAGCAGACTGTGATAGTTATCACTCATCCGATCTCGCTGCTCTTCGGCTTTTTTACAGCTTTATTGATAAGCTGTCACTAAGCACTCACACTATACTATACTGTTCTACCCCCTATACCGGCGCCCCCAGAGCCCCCCACAACTAAATAAAGTTATTAACCCCTAAACCGCCACTTCTAGACCCCGCCGCAACTATAATAAATATATTAACCCCTAAACCGCCGCTCCCAGACCCCGCCACCACCTACATAATACCTATTAACCCCTATCCTGCCCACCCTATACCGTCGCCACCTATAATAAAGTTATTTACCCCTATCCTGCGGATCCCGGACCCCGCCGCAACTAAATAAATATATTAACCCCTTTAGGGGTTAAATATATTAACCCCTAAACCGGACCCCGCCGCCACCTATATTAAACTTATTAACCCCTAATCTGCCCCCCTATACCATTGCCACCTTAATAAATTTATTAACCCCTATCCTGCCCCCCCTACACCGCCGCAACCTATAATAAAATTATTAACCCCTAAACCTAAGTCTAACACTAACCCTAACACCCCCCTAACTTAAATATTAGTTAAATAAATCTAAATAAATATTACTCTTATTAAATTAGTTATTCCTATTTAAAACTAAATACTTACCTATAAAATAAACCCTAATATAGCTACAATATTACTAATAATTATATTGTAGCTATTTTAGGATTTATTTTTATTTTACATGCAAATTTAAATTTATTTTAACTAGGTACAATAGCTATTAAATAGTTATTAACTATTTAATAGCTACCTAGATAAAATAAAGTCAAATTTACCTGTAAAATGAAAACTAACCTAAGTTACAATTACACCTAACACTACACTATCATTAAATAAATTATTCCTATTTAAAACTAAATACTTACCTGTAAAATAAACCCTAAGCTAGCTACAATGTAATTAATAATTACATTGTAGCTATCTTAGGATTTATATTTATTTTACAGGCAACTTTGTATTTATTTTAACTAGGTACAATAGTTATTAAATAGTTATTAACTATTTAATAACTACCTAGCTAAAAGAAATACAACATTACCTGTAAAATAAATCCTAACCTAAGTTACAATTAAACCTAACACTACACTATCATTAAATACATTAAATTAATTAACTACAAGTAGCTACAATTAAATACAATTAAATAAACTAAAGTACAAACCCCCCCCACTAAATTACAGAAAATAAAAAAAGATTACAAGAATTTTAAACTAATTACATCTAATCTAAGCCCCCTAATAAAATTAAAAAAAAAACAAAATAATAAAATTCCCTACCCTAAACTAAATTACAAAGTAACCAGCTCTTTTACCAGCCCATAAAAGGGCTTTTTGTGAGGCATGCCCCAAAGTAATCAGCTCTTTTGCCTGTAAAAAACAAATACAAACCCCCCAACATTAAAACCCACCACCCACATACCCCTACTCTAACCCAAACCCCCCTTAAATAAACCTAACAGTACCCCCCTAAAGATCTCCCTACCTTGAGTCGTGTTCACCCAGCCGGGCCGAAGTCATCATCCAAGGGGTGCTGAAGATGTCTTCCATCAGATAGAAGTCTTCATCCAAGGGGCTCTGAAGAGGTCTTCCATCCGATAGAAGTCTTCATCTAGGCGGCGTCTTCAATCTTCATCCATCCGGAGCGGAGCGGAGCCGTCTTCAAAGCAGCCGACGCGGAGCCATCCTCTTCCACCGACGCCTACTCGCCAAATGAATATTCCTTTAAGTGACGTCATCCAAGATGGCATCCCTTGAATTCCGATTGGCTGATTCTATCAGCCAATCAGAATTAAGGTAGGAAAAATCTGATTGGCTGTTCCGATCAGCCAATAGAATGCAAGCTCAATCTGATTGGCTGATTGGATCAGCCAATCAGATTTTTCCTACCTTAAGTCCGATTGGCTGATAGAATCCAATCAGCCAATCGGAATTCGAGGGACGCCATCTTGGATGACGTCACTTAAAGGAATATTCTTTCGACGAGTAGGCATCGGTGGAAGAGGATGGCTCCACGTCGGCTGCTTTGAAGATGGCTCCGCTCCGGATGGATGAAGATTGAAGACGCCACCTGGATGAAGAATTCTATCGGATGGAAGACCTCTTCAGCGACCTTGGATGAAGACTTCTATCGGATGGAAGATATCTTCAGCGCCCCTTGGATGATGACTTCTGCCCGGCTGGGTGAACACGACTCAAGGTAGGGAGATCTTCAGGGGGGTAGTGTTAGGTTTATTGAAGGGGGGTTTGGGTTAGAGTAGGGGTATGTGGGTGTTGGGTTTTAATGTTGGAGGGGTTGTATTTTTTTTTACAGGCAAAAGAGCTGATTACTTTGGGGCATGCCCCGCAAAAAGCCCTTTTAAGGGCTGGTAAAAGAGCTGGTTACTTTGTAAATTAGTTTAGGGTAGGGACTTTTATTATTTTTTTTATTATTTTATTAGGGGGCTTAGATTAGGTGTAATTAGTTTAAAATTCTTGTAATCTTTTTTTATTTTCTGTAATTCAGTTAGTTTATTTAATTGTATTTAATTGTAGCTACTTGTAGTTAATTAATTTAATGTATTTAATGATAGTGTAGTGTTAGGTTTAAATGTAACTTAGGTTAAGATTTATTTTACAGGTAATTTTGTATTTCTTTTAGATAGGTAGTTATTAAATAGTTAATAACTATTAAATAACTATTGTACCTAGTTAAAATAAATACAAAGTTGCCTGTAAAATAAATATAAATCCTAAGATAGCTACAATGTAATTATTAATTACACTGTAGCTAGCTTAAGGTTTATTTTACAGGTAAGTATTTAGTTTTAAATAGGAATAATTTATTTAATTGTAGTGAGGTGTTAGGTGTAATTGTAACTTAGGTTAGGATTTATTTTACAGGTAAATTTGACTTTATTTTATCTAGTTAGCTATTAAATAGTTAATAACTATTTAATAGCTATTGTACCTAGTTAAAATAAATTTAAATTTGCCTGTAAAATAAAAATAAATCCTAAAATAGCTACAATATAATATATAATATATAATTTATTTTATATGTATTTAGTTTTAAATAGGAATAACTAATTTAATAAGAGTAATATTTATTTAGATTTAATTTATATTTAAGTTAGGGGGGTGTTAGGGTTAGTGTTACACAGGTTTAGGGGTTAATATTTTTATCATAGGTTGCGGCAGTGTAGGGGGGGCAGGATAGGGGTTCATAACTTTATTATAGGTGGCGGCGGTGTAAGGGGGCAGGATAGGGGTTAATAGGTATTATGTAGGTGGCAGCGGGGTCCAGGAGTGGCGGTTTAGGGGTTAATATAATTATTATAGTTGTGGCGGGGTCCGGGAGCAGCGGTTTAGGGGTTAATAAGTTTATTAGAGTGGCGGTGGGCTCCGGGAGTGGTGGTTTAGGGGTTAACATGTTTAATGTAGGTGGAGGCAGTGTAGGGGGGCAGATTAGGGGTGTTTAGACTTGGGGTACATGTTAGGGTGTTAGGTGCAGACGTTTCCCATAGGAATCAATGGGATATCGGGCAGCAGCAAACATGAGCTTTCGCTATGGTAAGACTCCCATTGATTCCTATGGCATCCGCTGCCTCCAGGGCGGCGGATTGAAAACCAGGTACGCTGGGCCGGAAAAGTGGCGAGCGTACCTGCTAGTTATTTGATAACTTCCAAAAGTAGTCAGATTGTGCCGTACTTGCATTCGGAACATCTGGAGTGATGTAAGAATCGATCTGTGTCGGACTGAGTCCGGCGGATCAAAGCTTACGTCACTAGATTCTACTTTTGCCGGTCTTTAGGGCTTCATAACTAAGGTGAATCAGCCTCGCCACAAATACGCTGCGGAATTCCAGCGTATTTGAGGTTGACGGCTTGATAACTAGAGGCCACAGTGTCTTTCATATGGCTTTGCATACAGCCCTAGGTGCTCGCATACCATTAAAGCTAACATGCAAAGTGTTCTCTCTCCCTCTTAACGCATGCCCAGGCACTGTCTGTAACACTTATGGAAAATATCACATACAGGTTTGGCTACTTGAAGTTAAAGGAGAGAAGGAGAGAGCAGCACACGCTCCCTGTCAGTTTTGTAAGATGGAAAAGTTTCTGTTAAAGGGACATTAAACACTCAGAGCTAGATAACAAGTGAAGCTCTATTTTAATGTGTGCACGCCAAATAACCAGCCTTTACAAGTGTAATGCTCCCGCGAGCTCGCGGCTTTACTTTGCGCTTATCACAATTAACTAGAATTAAAAAATGTGCCCCAATTGCCCCCAAATAAAGAGAACAGTTCTTTAATCTAAAATAAAATGATGAACATCTTTATTTTTTTTTATTTTTTTTAAACTGCACAAAGCAGTTATAAAGGATTAAAGTGAGGGGATGTGGGGTGTTCGAGAAAGTGTATTTACATCGAGGTGAATGGGGACTGTGTTTTTACTGTAAATACATATGTATATACATATATATATATTTATGTGATAATATTTATACACATATAACACATAAACATGTATTTGTATATATTCATATATATATTTATATATTTTATTTTTCTGCCCAATGCTGTGCGAATTACCCCTTGCACTGTGTTTTGACATATCTGACGACATGGGAACGAGGCTCCCATTGGAGCCTTTGGAAACGCGTGCTTCCAGGCAATGCAAACGCAAGGTCCTAACTTGTAATACCAGTGCACATTTGCGTGTGCTGGTATTACTGAGTGGAGCGCAACTATTGCGCTTGCAAATAAGCAATTTTTTGCTCTATTTTTAATCTTGTCGTCCCTTGCATTCCTATTGGCTGATTTGATTTTTGAAATTCAAATCAACCAGTTGGATGAAAGCTACTGAAATCCTATTGGCTGTTCAAATCAGTCAATAGGATGAGAGCTACTGAAATTCTATTGGCTGATTTGAATTAAACTTAGTTTTTTTTAGGGATATTGTAATTTTAATTTAAAGTTAGGGGTTAATAGTTTAATTCCGTTTTTTGCTATATGGGGGGGCTGGCTGTTTAGGGGTTAATAGGTTTATTATTGGCGGTGATGTAGGAGGCCAGAGGTTTAGGGGTTAATAACTTTATTTGGTGGCGGTGATGTCAGGGGTGTGGCGGAATAGGAGTTAATAGCTTTATTATAATGTTGGCGATGTTGTGGTGCGGGGGAATAGGGGTTAATAACTTTATTATAGTTGTGGCGATGTCAGGGAACAGCAGAAAATAGGGGTTAATAACCTTTTTTTAGTGGTGGCGATGTCGGGAGCGGCAGATTAGGGGTTAATATGTTTTAAATAGTGTTTGCGATCTGATAGGGTGGCGGAATAGGGGTTAATAGGTAGTTTATGGGTGTTAGTGTACTTTGTAAAATTTGAGTTACGAGTTTTGTGTAACAGTTTTGTTGTTCAAAACTCATAACTACAGCTATCAGATAGCGGAACGGATCGCGTTGGTATAGGCTGGAATGCAAGCATTTAGTCTCACCGCACAACCTGTAATACCGGCGCTATAGAAATCCTACGCAAAAACTAAATTTTTTTGAATGTGGGATTGATGTTGCGTTACAGGCTAAAATGCTTGCGGTATAGCTTTACCGACAAGACTCATAATAGCTGCGTTACTGTTTTTACGCTGAAATGGCCATTTTATTTCAGCATTAAAACCATAATGCAAAACTCTAGTAATCTAGGTATAAGTGCGTTCGCGATATTTAAGTTGCCGTGTTTTGCTTGCGCACAATCGTTTTACTTTCATTTTTAATAAGCACACAAAAAGCTTACGTCTAGCAAAGTTTATGGTCTAGCTGGAGCGCAAAACAACACGTTGTAATCTAGCTCATAATATTTGCTTCAATATTATTTATTTAAGGGAACAAACAGAAAATGTTAGTGTTTACTAATATTTTACCCAATGATTTTAATTATTTACAAGGAAGGAATGAACTGTTCAGATAAATTATCTGAATGCATTATATTTGTTAGCTTTCTTATAAACCTTTTTTTTTTAACAACAAGAAACCAGAGAGTTGTCCCTCAGGCAAATATCCAAAATATTAAAAAAATTATCTCATTTTCTCTGTTTGTTTAAAAATCAAAACTTACAACCCTGGCAATAGCTAATGCTATACTGATGTCTTTAAGTATATTGGCCATGCATTTGGTTTAGGGAGGCTCATGCTAATAATGACTATATTTTCTACAAAATACAGAAATATATATTCATATTGCCAATATTACTCTGTCTGCATTAACTATAATACATTTTGACATAATGATAAATTAAAAACAGGTGACAACAAAAACAATTAATAAGATAACAACCAATGAGAAACAGTTATTCAAATGAGCAGATAACATTAACAAATGAGAAGTGTCATAGTGTCCATATACTGTCCAAATAGTCCCTAATCCTCCTCTTTCTTCTTTGATGTGAACTGGAAGAAGATTCAACAGTAAAGGAAACATCAGGATGAAGGATCCACCGATGAAGAAACTGGACAAACCATAAAAAAGGCAAAATAACATTTTGTAAAACATAGATGAACATTTGGGTAACAACTTGAAGAAAAACTTGAGATGAAGATCAATGCTTTGTAGAAGATCCATAATCCAGAAGAGAAATTCTTAAATGGGGTGTTGCGTATTTTGAAATCCTGGAAAAAAAGGATAACAATAATATATATAATTTAGGTTATGAAAGAAACAATATACCAATAAGGGAGGGAGGGAAAATACTCGTCTCTGTGTCTTTAATAAAATCTAGATTATTCCTTCACAAAGCTAGGATAATCGGAATTTTATTACAAGCACAGAGACTCCTATTTTGCTAGTTCAAAGCTAAATAGATTAAAGTATTAAAGAAGAGGCAGCAGGAGAAATAGGTTTGAAATAGAATTGTTTAAAGGTAGAGTCAGACGACCAATCAGCGGCATTGAGGATATCCTGGAGAGAAGAAGATTTTAAGTAAGTTTTGGAAGCAGAAGATCCACGAACAGAATGAGCAGTGAAAGAATTCTCACGCCAGAAAAAAGAAGAATCCATTTAACCCATCTGGCAATGGAAGTAGAAGAGACAGGTTTGGGAGGAGAAACAAAAGAAATTAATAGTTGAGAAGATGAATAAGATCTTAATGAAGAAGTTCATATTCTTTAAGACAGGAAGCTACACATAGATTGGGATGTTCAGGAAAAAATGGGTAAAATATAGATTTAGAGAGACATTTGGTTCTGCGGGAAAGTAGAAAGGTGACGCCAAAAGGAGAGAACATTTTAGAATTAAAATCAATAGCCTTTACATCTGAAACTCTGTGAAAGACAAAGAAGAGTGGCTAACTTAGCAGAAAGATGTTTGAGAGAGAGATCAGAATTAGAGGGCCAGTTGTTAAGGAAAGAAATGACAAGGTCTACATCCCAGAAAAAAAGAAGTATCTAGAAGCCGGGGGATTCTTTAATCTGTTGGCCTTTAATAAGCAACAAATATGAGGATGACGACCAATGGCAATATCATTGAAAAAATCATGAGAAGCGGAAATAGCAGAATGGGCCAAATTGATGGATCTATAAGTGAAACCGTTATCAAAAAGTGAGGAAAGATAATTAATTATTTTGGAGAGAGCGGCTAAAAAGGGATCCAGGTGTTTTTGTGAACACCAGCTAGACCATTTAGACCAAGCTGAGAGATATGCTTTTTTGGTACATGGAGCCCAGGACTCCTGAAGGAGAGATTGAAACCTTTCCAAAAGTTCCTCGAGGTTCCAAGGACCCCTGAAATTGCCCATGCCACCAGCATGGGGGGCCGTCTAGGAGGAGAGGGTGGGAGTTCCAGGAAGGATCCAGAAGGAGATTGGGAAGAGATGGAATAAGGAGAGGAGGGAGAAAAGACAGTTCTAGGAGAGAGGGGTACCAGGACTGAGTCGGCCAAAGGGGAGTTATGAGGAGGAGAGAAATTTGATCTCTGCGAAGATGAGCAAGGGTCCTGGGAATCAAAGAAAAGGGGGAGAAAGCATAAGCGTTTTGAGGGGGCCAAGATTCAAGAAAGGCGTCTACAGCTGCGGCTTCTGTATCTGGACTGAAAAAGGGTTTCATATGATAATTTGCTCTGGATGCAAAAAGATCTATAGTGAAGGGAACTCTCAAGGAGGCAAGGGAAAGGAAAATATTGGGCAGTAATTTCCAATCGATGGAATCCAGAAGGTAACTAGATTCCCTAATCCGCTGCCGAATTGGAGAGACCTGGAATGTATTTGGTTTGAATGGAAATATTGTTTTGTAAACAATGATGAACAAAATCCTTGGTAATTTCTGAAAGAGCCTTGGATTTGGTACCTCCCAGTTTGTTCAAATATCTCACGGCAGAAATATTGTCCATGCGAAGGATCACAGAAATGGGAGCTAGATTTTTTATAAAGCTCTTTATTGCAAAGGAACCTGCAAGAAGTTCCTTGCAATTTATGTGAAGAAGTCTCACCGCATTTGTCCATTTGACACCGGTGATAAGTGAACCACATCGTGCACCCCATCCAGCATTGCTTGCATCGGCTTCTATAACTAAATCTGGGGAATTGCCGAAGATTGCTCTGCCATTCCAGGCATCCATGTGGATTACTTTAAGACAAAAAGAGGGGATTGGGGGGAGCGGAGTTATATGTTAACAGGTACTAAATATTACTATCCTTTAAAAATTAATCAATAAATTCTGAATACCGCTTAGATTATTACATGTCGTGGAAAACTAAACAGACAGAACATAACAACTAGCTAAACTAATTGTAAAGAAGTACACAATTAAGTATAGAGGGATTAGCTCCACGATGAGAAGTAAAATATAACTCAGCAAGAATTTAAGTCACAACCAGGAATAATCATTCATACAATGGCTTATAGTTATCAATGTCTGGCAGACCTGATCCGACACTGCGGATCAGGTCTGCCAGACCTCGCTGAATACGACGAACTATACGCTCACCGTATTCAGCATTGCACCAGCAGCTCACAAGAGCTGCTGGTGCAACGCCGCCCCCTGCAGACTCGCGGCCAATCGGCCGCCAGCAGGGGGGTGTCAATCAACTCGTACTCGATCGGGTTGATTTCCAGCGATGACTGTCCGCCTGCTCAGAGCAGGCTGACAGGTTATGGAGCAGCAGTCTTTGTGAACGCTGCTTCATAAGTTGTGTTTCTGGCGAGTCTGATGACTCGCCAGAAACACGGGGCATCAAGCTCCATACGGAGCTTGATACATATGCCCCAATAGCTTCAGTTAAGTTTAAAAACACTTGAACCAGGATAGTATTAAATTCCAAGTTGCCAGCGAGATACTTATAGGTAATAACAGTCAGCCAAAAATAGGTAATAAAATAAACTAAGCCCTTACAATCCGAGGGCTTAATTAAGCTTATATTTTTATCATTAATGAAACTGTTGGACTGAGATAAGTAGTAAGAGTATAGCCGTTAACTAATATTTAACCATGGTAAGCAGATTAAAATAAAGAACAAGGAGAGACAAAGCTACTTACAGGAGGATTTTCTAAGAGAGGTTTTATTATTATTATTATTATTACCATTATTTTAGCTTTGCATTTCTTAGGAGCATTATGGTCAGAGTTAATAACAGCCATTAATTAATTTATTTTATCATCTATTTTTGAAATGAAAGTTGACAGTTTATCATTTAGGGAACTTACAGAATCCTCTGCAGGATTGTCAGATTGAGAAATATTTGTGTAATGATTAAATATATTTTGTTTGAAAATATAGTAGTGTTAATGTAATGAGCTGAAAGAAAAACGTAGCAAAAAAAATACTGAGAAAACCTAAAAAACAGGGAGAGAGAGACACTTAGTGGCCAGAAATTGTAAACGATAGTTAAAGAAACCCCAGGAAACTTAAATGTGCTTACAATGTTGTGACTTGACGATTCCTGAGAGAAAATAAGAGTGGAATTTGAAGAATGGAGGCGGGGAGCTGAAGATTGAACTACGTAGCCTCTGAGGTAACACAAAGGGTGGGAAACAACTACGATGAAGGAAGGGGCGTGGCTAAGCAGCCGTTATGTTGGATAAAGAAAACAAAGAAAGACAGGGAGAAAAACTAAATGGATGGTAAGGGAGGCAATAAAAAAGAGGTTGGATAAAACCCAGATGTCAAATACTTTTAGTGGAAAAGGGAAAAGAAATTGAAATAAGGAGGAAAAAACAAAGCGTTTTTAAAAGTTTATAAATATAAACAAACAAATAACCATAGTGAAAATAAATTATGCATATATAACTGCAAAGACAAAATGACAATAAGAAAAAACTCTTTTTATCTTGTGAGCAGCAAAAGAGAAAGAGGAGGATTAGGGAATATTTGGACAGTATATGGACACTATGACACTTCTCATTGGTTAATTTTATCTGCGCATTTAAATAACTGTTTCTCATTGGTTGTTATCTTATTCATTGTTTTTGTTGTCACCTGTTTTCAATTTATGATTATGTCTGTGAAAATCTGTATAAGTAGTAAAAGAGAAGGAAAGCAAAATATAATAACATTTCTGACCATATCAAGGATGACACTGAACAATAAGTACCAGTGCTGTTGAGGGTAGAAGATTGAGAAAAGTAATAGGTGAGAATCTGTACACACAAGGCATAGTACATGGAAACGGCTGTGGACCCTGTATGTCCTCTGCCCTATGTACCATTACACACCTGATTGTGTCATGCTGCTCCCTTCTCGCTCAAGAGAAAGGCCATTACCTCAAGAGGGCATGTTCTGACATTACAGGAAGCAGGCTTGCATGTGTAAACCTGCCCTGCAAGGGCTCAAAAGCATCTTATGCTACTTAGTACACTGCCTGGTAACTAAAAGACAGTAGAGAGTTAAGGGTGCTGTCCAGTGCTGAATGTATCAGCAAATAAAAGACAGCCATAAACAACAAAAGAGCTGTCCAGTGCTGAATGTATCAGCAAATAAAAGACAGCCATAAACAACAAAAGCGCTGTCCAGTTCTGAAGTTATCAGCAAATAAAAGACAGCCATAAACAACAAAAGCGCTGTCCAGTGCTGAAGGTATCAGCAAATAAAAGACAGCCATAAACAACAAAAGAGCTGTCCAGTGCTGAATGTATCAGCAAATAAAAGACAGCCATAAACAACAAAAGCGCTGTCAAGTGCTGAAGTTATCAGCAAATAAAAGACAGCCATAAACAACAAAAGCGCTGTCCAGTGCTGAAGTTATCAGCAAATAAAAGACAGCCATAAACAACAAAAGCGCTGTCCAGTTCTGAAGTTATCAGCAAATAAAAGACAGCCATAAACAACAAAAGCGCTGTCCAGTGCTGAAGGTTTCAGCAAATAAAAGACAGCCATAAACAATAAAAGCGCTGTCCAGTGCTGAAGTTATCAGCAAATAAAAGACAGCCATAAACAATAAAAGCGCTGTCCAGTGCTGAAGGTTTCAGCAAATAAAAGACAGCCATAAACAACAAAAGAGCTGTCCAGTGCTGAATGTATCAGCAAATAAAAGACAGCCATAAACAACAAAAGAGCTGTCCAGTGCTGAATGTATCAGCAAATAAAAGACAGCCATAAACAACAAAAGAGCTGTCCAGTGCTGAATGTATCAGCAAATAAAAGACAGCCATAAACAACAAAAGAGCTGTCCAGTGCTGAATGTATCAGCAAATAAAAGACAGCCATAAACAACAAAAGAGCTGTCCAGTGCTGAATGTATCAGCAAATAAAAGACAGCCATAAACAACAAAAGAGCTGTCCAGTGCTGAACGTATCAGCAAATAAAAGACAGCCATAAACAACAAAAGAGCTGTCCAGTGATGAACGTATCAGCAAATAAAAGACAGCCATAAACAACAAAAGAGCTGTCCAGTGATGAACGTATCAGCAAATAAAAGACAGCCATAAGAAGGTTAGTGTATGTTGCTGCCCATTTATGACCTGCAAGTAAAGCAGTGGACAATAAAGGAGATTATATGTAAACAGTGCCTACAGGTTATAAAAATCACAAGTTAAAACATCAATAGATTTATACAAAGATAGGGGCACAAAAAAGAAGGCTAAAGTAAATATATACAGATAAATGAATATACTGTATTAAAGTTAAAACATAAATCAGTTTATTAAACATGTTAATGTTATCAAGAAAGAAAAAAGGGTCCAATGGAAGAGTCCAAAAAGCATAAACCAGAAAGTCCAAAAAGAAAAAAAGTATATATTATATATATATTTATATATATATATATATATATATATATACATATATATATATATATATATATATATATATATATATATATATATATATATATATATATATATATACAGTATATATATATATATATATATATATATATATATATATTCAATCATTAATATGGAAGTCCAAATCCTATTGGGATACATTCATCCCAGAGATGTTATGGGGTCGGAAAAAAAAGGTGAGTGTCGTAATATAGAAAGAGTAGTGTCCAAAGATGTGTCTGAAAAAATGTGTCCAAAAATATCAAAAAATAATATTAAAAATAATAATAAATAGTGTCTTCAAAAGAAGGCTAAAATGTTCTCTCTCTCTCTCTCTCTCTCTCTCTCTCTCTCTCTCTCTCTCTCTCTCTCTCTCTCTCTCTCTCCTCACTCAGAATCGGCTTTTGAATCCAAGCTGAATTATTACTTCTTGAATAAAGGACACAGTTTTGTGAGTACACATGAGAAACACATGTCTGAGGGTGGACATATTTAATAAAGGTGAAGAGTGTGCATATTTGTTGTTTATTTAAAGTACCATAAAACATGTTTAGATCTGGGCATATACTAAAAGGGTTAATTAAGTAAAAACAGTTTGCAAAAAAAATGTTTAAACACTTCTGCCAAGTATTTTCAAATAGTTTTCAAAAACAAGCAAAATTAGTTACATAACCATGCTGTCTGGAGTAGTCTGATCCACCCCCCTTATCCGTGTTTGTCATCAGAAACACAGGCATTGTATTTCAACTGAGTTCACAGCAGCTTATTTGCTTCTAGGCATGCTCCAGCAGATAATGAGTGTCTACTTCTGCATTGTGGAATTGTGTGTGGGGAGTTAGAACTGTACAATTCAGAAACTAAAAAAAAGTGTTAATGGCGAGGCACTGCAGTATAAATTTACAGGTAAAGTAATTAAAGTTAATATTATTATATTTTGTCTTTATCCCAAGTTGGTTTATGTCCCTTTAAATGTCTATATAAAACCGAAGCAATAGATGTTTCCCAAAACAAACATGGTGCTTTTGAAGTCTATGAATGCTTCAGCTTACTCTCGTTAATTTATTTAAGTGTAGGGTTAGGTGTTATTGTAATTTAGGTTAGGTTTTATTTTACAGGTACTTTTGTATTTATTTTAGCTAGGTAGTTATTAAATAGTTAGATAACTATTTAATAACTATTCTACCTAGTTAAAATAAATACAAACTTGCCTGTAAAATAAAAATAAACCCTAAGCTAGAATCAGTGTAACTATTAGTTATATTGTAGCTAGCTTAGGGTTTATTTTATAGGTAAGTATTTAGTTTTAAATAGGAATTATTTAGGTAATAATATTATTTTTTATTTAGATTTATTGTAATTATATTTAAGTTAGGGGGTGTTAGGGTTAAGGTTAGACTTAGGTTTAGGGGTTAATACATTTAGTATAGTGGCGGCGACGTTGGGGGCAGCAGATTAGGGGTTAATAAATGTAGGTAGGTGGCGGCAATGTTAGGGACGGCAGATTAGGGGTTAGTAATATTTAACTAGTGTTTGCTAGGCGGGAGTGAGGCGGTTTAGGGGTTAATATGTTTATTATAGTTGCGGCGATGTCCGGAGCAGCAGATTAGGGGTTAAAAAATGTATTTTAGTGTTTGCAATGCGGGGGAGGGGGGGCTCGGTTTAGGGGTTAATAGTTTATGGGTGTTAGTGTACTTTTTAGCACTTTAGTTATTAGTTTTATGTTACAGCGTTGTACCATAAAACTCTTAACTACTGAGTTTTAAATGCGTAGGGATCTTGGAGGTAGAGGGTGTACCGCTCACTTTTTGGCCTCCCAGGACAGACTCGTAATATCAGCGCTATGGAAGTCCCATAGAAAAAAGACTTTACGAAGATTACGTAAGTCGTTTTGTGGTAAGGCCAAAGAAGTGTGTGGTGCCCCTAAACCTGCAAGACTCATAATAGCAGCCGTAGTGAAAAAGCAACGTTAGGACCAGTTAATGCTGCTTTTTCAGCCTAAAGCACAACTCGTAATCTAACCGTAATGTAGTAGGGTTGGATTTCAATCTAAATGATTCTCTCTATTTAATGGAATGAACAAGGCTGTCTAGTATAACAATTACTGTTTTTACCTCTAATGGAAACTTTAGTGATTCTGTTTTGTGCAAACAGGAAGATAATTGGATTCTGAGCTTGTAGTTCACGGTATAAACTTTCTGTGTTCACAGGTCGTACTTTTTTCTAAACCTGTTCTTGCCAAAAACTTTAAGTCATGAACTGAGAAAGGAATCACTCAGTAAAACACACTTTTAAAGGGATGAGAATCCCAAGAGTTTTCTTTCATGATTCCGATAGAATATACAATTTTTAACAACTTCCCAACTTACTTATATTATTAAATTTGCTTCCTAATGGGATCTAGCTGAACACATCAGAACACATCAGATGAGCCAATGACAAAAGGACTATATGTGCATCCACCAATCGCCTGCTAGTTCCCAGTAGTGCATTGCTGGTCCTGAGCCTACCCAGGTATTCTTTTCAATAAAAGATAGCAAGAGATCAAAGCAAATTAGATAATAGAAGTAAATTGGGAAGTTGTTTAAAATAGGGGTCAACCTATTCAAATCTTATTATACTTACAATAAACGGTACAATTGAGCTTAAATTAATCCCATTAAAAAGGTGACCTATTTAACCCAAGCAAAATTATCCCTGAATGCTGTTTCTAGCTATAAATGTATCTAAGCCATTTCTAAATGTATCTAAGGTATTGGCATGTACTACCTCCTTAGGTAATGAGTTCCACAATTTGATTGGTCTTACAGTGAAAAAACATTTACGTTGTTGGAGATTAAATCTCCTTTCCTCCAGCCTTACATTGTGACCTATTGTCATAAACAATTTTCTTGGAGTAAACATAGCTTCTGAAATCTCTGTATATGGGCCTTGAATATATTTATATTCAATAATCATGTCACCTCACAAGCGCCCTTTTTTCTAGAGAAAACAGACCCAGTTTGGCTAACCTCTCCTCAAAGCTTATATTCTCCATTCCCCTTATTAACTTTGTGGCCCTTCTCTGAACTTCTCTCAATGTCTTTTTTTGTGATCAGTCCCTAGAACTGCAATCCATACTCAAGATGAGATCTTACCAGGGCTTTATATAGTGACAGAATTATGCTCTTCTCCCTTGCATCAGAGCCTTTTTGTAATACATGCTAGTATCTTATTAGCCTTTGTAGCCGCTGCCCTGCATTGTGTACCCATCTTTAGCTTGTTATCTATTACTACCCCCAAATCCCCTTCCTCATTTGTCTGGCTAAGTCTAGTCCCATTTAAATAATAGGTTGTCTGTTTTTTATTTACTTCCAAAATGTAGAACCATGCATTTTCCAGCATTTAATGTCATTTTCCATTTACCTGCCCATTCTTCTAATTTTTGCAGATCCCCTTGTAAAGCAATTTCTGCTCTGAACTAGTGACCTTACACAACTTTGTATCATCTACAAAAATAGAGATGTTGCTATGTAATCCTTTCTTAAATACATTATTAAAAATATTAAAATGAACAGGGCCCAGTACTGATCCCTGGGAGACTGCACTGATTACCTTTGTCCATTTACAACTACTTGTTGCTCCTTGACGTTTATCCAGTTATTTATCGGTGAAATAACATTTTCAGCTATTCCCAGTCCCTTAATTTTGTACATTAATCTCTCATGTGACACTGTATCAAACATCTTTGCAACATCCAAATATATGACATCAACTGATTGCCCTTTATCTATATTTTAACTTATTTCCTTGCTGAATCTAATTTGAATTTAATTAGATTAGTTTGACATGATTTGTTTCTTATAAAATCATGCTGATTTGAACTCATAGGGGTCAATTTATCAAGGTCCGAATGGCCTCTAATTCCTCTGTTTCCGCACGAGCCTTCAGGCTCGCCAGTAACAGCAGTTATGAAGCAGCGGACTTAAGACCGCTGCTCCTTAAGTGGTCTGCTACCTCTGAGGCTGCGGATATCAATCCGCCTGATCCTATACGATACGGCTAATTGACACCCCCTGCTAGCGGCCGATTGGCCGTGAATCTGCGGGGTCAGCATTGCACAAGCAGTTCACCAGAACTGCTTGTGCAATGTTAAATGCTGACAGCGTATGCTGTCGGCATTCAGCGATGTCTGTCATTCATGATACGCTTTAACATATCATGTCAGACAGACATTGATAAATCAACTCCATAATCTTGTTTGCATGAATATATTTATCGATATAATCCCTTCAAACATCTTCCCCACTATTGATGTCAGACTATTGTTAGATTTTTAAGGTAAGGTTAGTTTTTTGGGGGTAACTTAGGGGTGTTAGGTTAGGGGGGTTTGCTGGTTAGGGGGTTTAGATGTTAGTGGGTATTTTGCAGTGGGGGCTGGGGCAGTTAAGGGGTTAATATTGTAGAGGGGTAGTTTGTGGCTGGGTAGTCGTGATTTAGGGGTTAATAGTGTAGAGGGATAGTTTGCGATATGAGGGTGTAGTCGTTTAGAGGTTAATAGAGTAGTTTAGTGCAACTGTTTCCTCCCGCTAAACTTTTCATGCAACCTTTTAGGTCGCATAAGAATTTTTAGCATTAAATGTGATTGCATTTGATGGATCCTATTTACTTTTAACTCGTAATACTAGCAGACATTGCCACTCAACGCCGCCCATAGAAAATATGGGGAGAGTAAATTACCTCACATTTGTGTTAATTTAAACAGTGTGCCACATGTAAAATGGATTAAAAAGTAAAGAACAGCACAATCTTGCGATCGCGTTGATGCTCCTCTCGCTAACAATAGCGCTCCACTCATAATCTGGCCCATAATTAGTCAAGGGGCATCATGTTTTTCTTGCACCCTGGCAGCACAATGTCTTGGACTGGTCTGCACATAGGGGTATGAAATGCCTCATTTGATTGAGATGTCTCATTTAATATTTTTAAAGTTAAATATTAATGTGATAACTGTGTATTATTTGAAAAATATTTCATGCTGCTAACCAATGGCATGAAGATCTGGGCAAAGGGTAGCAGGACCATACTGTCTACTGTGGTGTAGGGAAAGCGAGATGCTATAATGTATTCAGTAGGATAACGCCGGCTCCAGAAACAAGACAGGAGCCTTGCAGGTGTCACATTAGCAGTTAGTGAATGGACTGTGGCGATACCGGCAGTAAGATCATTGATCCTTTTATGATTCTGTTTTGGTTAGCAAAATGTCAATTATTTCACCAGAGCTCCCTCCTAAAGGGGAAATATCCCTATCCCCAATCCTGATGCCATTCAAATGTATCACTTCCTGTATTTTACATTCCTATATATTAGTTAATTATGCTTTTATAATGTATAGTGTGTGTGCCTGGCCCAATATGAAACACAATACTGATACTTTATTATTAGTACTAATAATTAATCTGTTTTATTTTAAAAGTACTAACATTTCACACATTGATATTTATGTATACAGATCTAATAGTAGATCGTGTCCAAATAAGGAGTGGGTGATAATATGTTTGTGCTTACATGTCAGTTTAAATAGAAGTAAATACAAATCTGGCACATGATTATTTTATATAATAATTATTTACTAGCAATAGTGATATAATAAATACAAATTAGGGCATTTTCGTTTTGCGAATGAAATGCTAGATATAATGATTTATTCAAAGTAATCATTAGCCTGAGAATAATATGTAGATGTAGGTTTTTAAATTGTATTAGTTGTTTAAATATTGAAGATATGTGTAACATTTTAATTTCTATAAATTAATAATTATCTGTTTAAGTACAAGTAGGGGCAGTTATAAATGTCACTATTGGAATAATTCACCAGGTCTTTGACCCTCACATTTAATTATGTGTGTGTGTGGGTTGTTATGGGAGATTTTGGTTGAGGGTTTGTGGAAGGTTTTGGTTGTGGGAGTTTTTGGGAGGGTGGGAGGGGGTGTGGGGGTGTATATGAGATGGTGTGCCTGCGTGGGTGCATGTTGGAGGGTGAGGGTGTGTGAGAGGGTTTGGGTGGGTGTGTGTTGTGTGTGGGAGGATGTGTGTGTAGGTGTGGGAGGGTGTGGGTATGTATTTGTGTGTGTGTATGTTTGTGTGTCGTAGTGTGTGTGTAGGTGTGGGAGGGTGTGGGTGGGTAGGTTTGGGAGGGTGTGTGTATGTGTGTTTGTGGATGTGTGTGTGTGGTAAGTGGGTAGTTGTGGGAGGGTGTCGTGTGTGTGGGAGGGTTTGTGTGTGTTTGTGTGGGAGTGGATGTGTGTGTGTGGTAAGTGGGTAGGTGTGGGAGGGTGTTGTGTGTGTGGGAGGGTGTGTGTGTGTTTGTGTGTGTGTGAGGGGTGGCTATGTGTGAGAAGGGGTGGGTGGGTAGGTGTGGGAGGGTATGTGAGTGTGTTTCTGTGTGCATGGGAGGCTGTGGGTATGTGTAGGTGTGGGAGGGTGTGGGTGGGTAGGTTTAAGAGGGTGTGTGTATGTTTGTTTGTGGATGTGTGTGTGTGGTAAGTGGGTAGGTGTGGGAGGGTGTCGTGTGTGTGGGAGGGTGTGTGTGTGTTTGTGTGGGAGTGGATGTGTGTGTGTGGTAAGTGGGTAGGTGTGGGAGGGTGTCGTGTGTGTGGGAGGGTGTGTGTGTGTTTGTGTGTGTGGGAGGGGTGGCTATGTGTGAGAAGGGGTGGGTGGGTAGGTGTGGGAGGGTGTGTGAGTGTGTTTCTGTGTGCATGGGAGGCTGTGGGTATGTGTAGGTGTGGGAGGGTGTGGGTATGTGTGGAAGGGGGTGGCTGTGTGTGGGTATTTAGGTGAGGGAGGGTTTGTGTGGGGGGGGGTAGGTGTGGTGTGTGTGGAAGGGTGTGGCTGTGTGTGGTTATTTAGGTTGGATGGGTGTGTGTGTGAAGGGGTGTGTGTGTGTGTGGGAGGGGGTGGATATGTGTGTGGGTGGGTAGGTGTGGGAGAGGGTGGCTATGTGTGGGAGGGTGTGTGTGGGTAGGTATGCAAGGGTGTGGTGTGTGTGGGAGGGGTGGATATGGGAGTGGTGCAGCTATTCTTAATTTTAAGTTAAGCATAAAAAATATTTTATTTTAGCAATAGTATTCACTATTGCTCTTCATTGTAGGTAAATTATTTTCACACAACTGTATACATTAATCATTTTTACCACCTCCTTAACATTTTTTAAGTGTCCTTAATTTGGTTCTGAGGTTTCCTGAATGTGGGTCTGGGAGATCTGGTCACCTTACTTTGTGTGGCTTTAAGACATCTCTAGTTTAATAACTTATACTGTACTAAATGTTATATGTATTAAAAACTGGATTTCTTCTTGTACACCTCCTCATATTCAGGCAATGAATAACATTTTGATATAAACTGTATACAAATCCTTGACACTTTATTTAGGTTTCACAAAATGCTAATGCATAGAACTTGTGGTTACCATGCACAAATCATGAGGAATAGACTTGTCCAGCAAGCTTGAAAGATGCCTGTTTAGTTTTAATGACATTCAATTTTCATCTTAAATCTATCACTAAAAATATACAGTACCACTGGAAGAAAGGTTACTAAAAACATGGAAATCGTTCCCAGAATTACAAACAGATTTGTATAAAGAGAAGCTATCACCAATGCTGGAAGAAGTTTAGGTTGAAAATATTATACTATTTACTATACAGCTTTCTGTAAAATATAACAGCTTAACCCCTTGACTGCCAGATAGGTTTGTCTTTTTCTCTGAGAGCCAATGGGTTTAAATATGTTTTATATTCCAGTAGGTCTATATATTATTGTATAAATTCTGCCCCTGTTTACTTGGATGTTCCAGGATGTGTATGAATACACTTGCTGTTTCCTGGTATACAGTGATATAGACTATTTGGCATCCATTTATTAAGCAGAGGTCATAAGAACTGAATCCGACCCGATCGGGATGATTGACAGCCCCTGCTAGCAGCCGATTGGCCACCAGTGAGCAGGGGGCGGCATTGTACAAGCATTTTATCAGAAATGCGCGTATCACATTTGACCATTGATAAATCTACCACTTTGTGTCAGTTAGTCTATAACCATTACATTAAAAAAGCTATGTGATATGTTAATCTAGCACAAAATTAATGACTGAGGCTGCCACGTGTGTTAATTTTCTATCTCCCTATTCTAAATAGCATAGTAACTTAAAATAGACAAATTAATCAATGCACACCCAGCCATCCACCTAATCTAAAAGAAAACGTGATTCATCAGACCAGGCAACCTTCTTCCATTGCTACATGGTCTAGTTCTGATGCTCATGTCCCCATTACAGGAACTTTCAGGGTTTAACAAGGGTTCTTCATGGGCACTCTGACCAGTCTGTGGCTATGCAGCCCAGTACGCAGCAAACTGTGATGCACTCTGTGTTCTGACACCCTTCTATCATGGCCAGCAATTTCAGCTACAGTAGCCATTCTGTGTGAGCAGACCAGACGGGCTAGCCTTAGCTCCCCATGTGCATCAATGAGCCTTTGGCTCCCATGTCCTTCCTTGCACCACTTTTGGTAGGTACTAACCACTGCATACTGGGAGCACCCCACAAGACTTTTTGTTTTGGAGATGCTCTGGCCCAGTTGTCTAGCCATCACTATGTGGACTTGGTCAAAGTTACTCAGATATTTTCGCTTGCTTATTTTTCCTGCTTCCAACACATGAGATTCAAGAACTGACTGTTTATTTGCTGCCTTATATATCCCACCCCTTGAAAGGTACCATTGTGACAATATAAACACTGTTATTCACTTTACCTGTCAGTGGTTTTAATGTTGTGGTTGATCGGATCGACCACATCAGCTCTAGAATAAACCAACATAATTACAGTTAGGAGGAGAACCAGGGATAACTCCAAAATAGATATGTATCCTTGGGTGCACAGGAGGCATCATCAATAAGTTTAAATTACAAAAAAGATTGAAACATAAGAATATAGAAAAGAAAATAAAAGGATGCCCTAGCCAGCACTCTTCATTCTACTAGTAATTAATGCTATAAGGGTCGATATGGGATGATTGGTCTGAGTCGGCACAGATCAAGTCACACAGATGGAATATAAAAAAACATATTTATTAATCACATCTACAAAAAACATACACAAAATTATGGTGCACCTTAAAGGGACAGTCTAGTCCAAAATAAACCTCCATGATTCAGATAGGGCATGTATTTTTAAACAATTTTCCAATTTATTTTTATCCCCAATTTTGCTTTGTTCTCTTGGTATTCTTAGTTGAAAGCTCAACCTAGGATGTTCATATGTTAATTTCTGAGACCTTGAAGGCTGCCTCTTTTCAGAATGCATTTTAACAGTTTGTCACCACTAGAGGGTGTTAGTTTGTGTGTGCCATATAGAAAACATTGAACTCACGCATGTGGAGTAACCTGGGAACCAGCACTGATTGGCTAAAATGCAAGTCTGTCAAAATAACTGAAATAAGGGGGCAGTCTGCAGAGGCTTAGATACAAAGTAATCACAGAGGTAAAAAGTATATTAATATAACTGTGTTGGTTATGCAAAATTGGGGAATGGGTTATAAAGGGATTATCTATCTTTTAAAACAATGAAAATTCTGGTGTAGACTGTGCCTTTAAGATACAATAGTTAAAAAAACAACAATGGCCATGGTGGAAAAAGAAACTCAGGTTAATAACGGAATTAATGCCCAAATTCACAATAATAGAGCCCAGACAGTCCTTGTTGTTATAAATCCAATCTTTGAGCTACAGACAAAATGCAGCAATAGGAGATTTTAGTGTCCCCCTTACACTGTAGTGCAGCAATAGGTAATTCAAATGTATCCCATACACATTAGTACAAGCATATGTTATGTTAAAGGGACAGTCAAGTCCAAAAAAACCTTTCATGATTTAAATAGGGCATGCAATTTTAAACAACTTCCCAATTTACTTTTATCACCAATTTTGCTTTGTTCTTTTGGTATTCTCAGTTGAAAGCTAAACCTAGGAAGTTCATATGCCAATTTCATAGACCTTGAAGACTGCCTCTAATCTGAATACATTTTGACCACTAGAGGGCATTAGAACACATGTTTCATAGAGATAACATTGAGCTCATGCACGTAAAGTGACCTAGGAGTGAGCACTGATTGGCTAAACTGCATGTCTGTCAAAAGAACTGAAATAAGGGGGCAGTCAGCAGAGGCTTAGATACAAGATAATTACAGAGGTAAAAAGTATATTAATATAACTGTGTTGGTTGTGCAAAACTGGGGAATTGGTAATAAAGGGATGATCTTTCTTTTTAAACAATAAAAATTCTGCTGTTGACTGTCCCTTTAACAGCCACTTTGCAGTCATAGGCGAGTCGAGGTTTATGTCTGGCATCTATATTCAAGTAGCATATAAAGTATATAGTGATGCAGTCCGTGCAATTCATGTTATTCAAGGCTGAGATCGGCAGTCCAATACAGTACAGTCCCAAGACATGCAAGTCACTGTAGTAGCGTCTGTTATTAAAAAGCAGCATTTAGTATAGACAACTCATGGAAGCAGTGGCATAGAATATTCAATGCATGCAGATTAGTAGCATCCAATAAAGCCGGCAGTCACAATGTTACATCTTCCAACAGACACAGTAGTGAGACAGGCAATTATCATTAGTAGCATCCAATAAAGCCGGCAGTCACAATGTTACATCTTCCAACAGACACAGTAGTGAGACAGGCAATTATCATTAGTAGCATCCAATAAAGCCGGCAGTCACAATGTTACATCTTCCAACAGACACAGTAGTGAGACAGGCAATTATCATTAGTAGCATCCAATAAAGCCGGCAGTCACAATGTTACATCTTCCAACAGACACAGTAGTGAGACAGGCAATTATCATTAGTAGCATCCAATAAAGCCGGCAGTCACAATGTTACATCTTCCAACAGACACAGGCAATTATCATTAGTAGCAGCAAGGTCCATGCAAATATAAATATTAATGCCCCAGGGGTACTCCTACTGAGAGATTTACCCTCGCCTAAGGGACTACTCTAAGGGGCCGATTTTTCAAGCTCTGTATGGAGCTTGATGCCCCTGTTTCCATGCAAGCCTTCAGTAGTTATGAAGCAGCGGTCTAAATTAACCCTTCTTCTACTGGTATACATTCAATTTTAACTAAAACTTTCTTTGGGGGACTGCACTTCCATACATTGCTTTATTGTCATTTAAAATACTTATGGAAAGGGATTGAGAGAGAGAGATACAGAGAGAGTATAGTTTTGTGTATTTTTTATATGTATATACATGTTGACGTACATATTTATTTGTATAGGGGGCATAGTTAATTTCCTCATTAAGGCCGATCGGTTTTAAAGTGCCCATGTTATATATCCACTTGCACTCCAAACGTCAAAGGCATTGAATAACGGAGTAATCAATAATTACGAATATGACTATTTATTTGCAAAAAACTTTCGGCCACTTTTTATACAATAAAAAAACTGCACAAAAAAAAGAATCCTCCTCCAGGGACGCCAATAATCTCAGGTCAAGGTAGTTTGAATGAAAATATATCACATTACATAGATTATTGTTTACAGTCCTTTCTGGAAACCCTACCCTCCTACATAAAAGATACAAGTGATGCGCTTAAAAAATTGGATAGCCTCACAATAGAGGAAAACACGATTTTGGTAGCAATAGATGTGGATTCATTGTATTCATCGATACCACACAATCTGGGATTAGGCACTTGTAAATACTATTTAGAAAAGAGAGGAACAAAATATGCAACAAATACTTGGTTTGTGTTGGAAATGTTGGACTTTCTATTGAACAAAAATTTCTTTACGTTCGATGGAAAATACTATTGCCAAACTTTTGGGACCACCGTGGGAGCTAGTGCACTGACGTATGCATGCCTTTATTTGTGAAAGTGATAGGCTGATTATGTATTAAACATTAAATCCCATTATGAAGATGAAATTAAATTATGGGTTCGCTGCATCGACGATGTGTTGGTCCTGCGGAATGGTACTGAGAAAGAATTAAAAGAGTTGATGGAATTGCTAAATACAAATGATCTTAATTAAAAATTTACATTTACATATAGTAAGACTTCAATTAATTTTTTGGATATTCAAATTACAACTCAAAATGGGATGATACAAATTGAGGTCTACAGAAAAGAAACCTCAGCAAATACAATTTTAAATGCAAACTCAGTAAAAAAAAGCATATCATATGGCCAATACTTGCGATGTAAGCATAACTGTTTAACAGCAGAATCATTCAAAACACATGCCAAAAAGACAGAAAAGGGGATACCCTGATAAAAATGTAAAACAAAGTTATCAGAGAACATGTAGGAACTTAAAAGATGATGCCTTATATAACACCAAAAACCATCAGAATACTGATAACAATTATGGTATTAGGTTCATCACTACATGGCAGGATTTAAGAGCAATTCTCCAAAAGCATTGGGAAGCTCTGTGTATTGACCCTATAATTAAAGATATTTTGGAAGAAGTGCCCATGATGACCCCCAGGAGATCATCAAATTTAAAAGATAAGTTCGTACCTAGCCATTATAGACAAAACAAAAAACAAAGGTACATGGCTTGGAAACTTCAAAGAGAAAGATGGCAGTTTCCCTTGTGGAAGATGCAGTATATGTAAGAACATACAGAAAGGAGACACAGTGACTGATATACATAACAACAAACATCAAATTAAGGGACATATTACTTGCCGGTAGCGAGGGAGTAATATATACCCTGCATATGGTATCATGCTCAGTTTTTAACATTGGAAAAACGTAGAGAATTGAGAGTGAAAGGAAACAAACGGGATATAAAAAAATAGAATTTAAATGACAGTAGTGTGGCGAGACATTTCTATAGCTTTCATTAAAGCTCTGCATCTTTCTTAAAAGTAATGGGCACTTTAAAACCGATAGGCCTTAATGAGGAAATGAACTATTGCCCCATTCTGTAGAAAGATTTAAAAGCCACCCTATCTATACAAATAAATATGTACATTAACATGTATATACATATAAAAAATGCACAAAACTATACTCTCTCTGTATCTCTCTCTCAATCTCTTTCCATAAGTATTTTAAATGACAATAAAGCAATATATGGAAGTGCAGTCCCCCAAATAAAATTTTAGTTAAAATTGAATGTTTTGCAATGATGTATAACATTAGAATACCACCTTAAAATAATCTACAACCTTAAAAGAAAGTGAGATAGGAGGAACACTTCTACCTGGACCTCCTACAATGAGGGTTAAATTCCCGGAAGGGACTATTAGCAGTAGCACTGAAACGCTGTGAAGAAGCCGCTGTTGTAAAATAAGTTGTATACTGCATAAGAATGTGTGACCTACATCACTTCCGGTGGGGTGAATCAGCTGCTGGAGGTGTGTGGAACTCACTGCGCATGTGCAAGAGGCCCAACCTCCTCAAAACAGCTAATTAAAACTATGCAACGGGTTGAGGAATTATATGGCCCGTAATCTTCATTGCACAGGCGCGAACAATGCCACGCATGTGCACACGGCCTTACTCCTCACTCATCCGAGACAAGGCGTAGGCGACACACTGGCAGGCAACACGACCCTATTGGTTGTACAGCCACTGACTTCATGGACACACGGACCAGTCAGATAATGCAGTAACGCTTTTTTCCTAAGTATTATCTGATCGGTCCGTAGTCCATTTGATTTGCCCACCTCCATTCAATTTACAAATTGGTCCATCCTGCGCCCCCGACTTGCCGTGCCCGGGGGGAGGTAGGAGGGTGCTTATGGGGGTTACAGGGGATGCTGATGGGGCTTATGTAAGTTACAAAGTGAGGTGCTTATATGTGACACAGGGGGTGCTGATGAGGCTTACCTAAGTTACACTGCTTCTCTTCTTCCCAGAGCCCCTGTCAATGCTAACAAGATGCTTAGTGTGGTGGCTCCCAGGGCCTGCTCAAACATAGAAGGTCCTTTAGTACAATCTCTTAGAGCCGCCGCACTAAGCCTCCTGTTAGCGTGTGCTGGGCTCTGTGAGGAAGAGAAACAGGTTAGCATTGCTCTCCAGCGTGCTCAGGTAAGTATTAGTAACTGTTTAACCTGTAGCACTGGAACATGTACATTCGTTTAGCAAAAACTAATATAAATATTCCACTAATGACCGGTATTCATTTAGTTTAAAACTAGACAAATACTGAACAACAAAGAATATAAATATATATACAGTATCCTACAAAAGTGAGTACACCCCTCACATTTTTGTAAATATTTTATTATATATTTTCATGTGACAACACTGAAGAAATGACACT
Source organism: Bombina bombina (assembly GCF_027579735.1). Lineage (NCBI taxonomy): Eukaryota > Metazoa > Chordata > Amphibia > Anura > Bombinatoridae > Bombina > Bombina bombina. Next base: position 1,197,548,589 of record NC_069502.1, read on the forward strand.
TTGCTACAATGTACAGCCTGTATAACAGTGTAAATTTGCTGTCTTCTCATAATAACTCAACACCCAGCCATTAATGTCTAAACCATTGGCAACAAAAGTGAGTACACCCCTAAGTGGAAATGTCCAAATTGGGCCCAATTAGCCATTTTCCTAACCTGTGTTAGTAATTCTTTATAACATAATAGTAGGTGATATAATTGGATGAGTGGATCTCAGTTGTTGAACTTAAGAAAGAGGAACAGATGAAGCCAAATTCAAACTTATATATGTGACAGTGAACACACTAAAAACAATATAACTTATAATGCATTTAACAAGGGTCACAGTATTAATATAACACTATACCAGGTATTTAACTAAACAGATAAACCAACAGGTTAAAGTTTATACCCTGATATTGTGTCCTTTAATAAATATGGAAAGCTTTACCAGAGTACTCCGGAATGAGATATATTAGGTAATATAAGAAGGATCATGTAAAAGAGAAGAAGGTGCCACAATAGTGCACAATCAATATGGTAGGACACGCTGCCACACAAATACCAATATACTCACAGAATATCTGGCACTTGAGAAGTGCTACAACAGCCTCCTGGACCCTTAAAAGTCATCCAGATAACTCTCCCCCTGGAACTCCACTCAAGGGCATTGAGGTTGGTGGATTGTTCCCAAGAGTCATCCTGGTGACCATATCCAAGCCAATGGACCAGTTATTTAAGTTGTCCTCGGCAACACCTGAAATCCAGAATGCTAGCAACTTTGTATTCCTCATCAGGTAATGGAGTGGAGTCCTCTTGCAGGGGGAGTGATTGAGCATTAGACGTACAAGGTTTTACCAAGGAAACGTGGAAAGTAGGATGGGTTTTATAGGTGGATGGTAACTGCAGGGTAACAGTGTTGGGATTTGAAATTCTGGTGATGTGAAAAGGTCCTATAAAAAGTAGACGTGCATTTTGTTTCGACCGAATTTCATTTTTGGACGAATTTTGGTTGATTCGGAGATTTAAATGCACCCGAATCTCCAAATTGGCACCATAACTAAAATCTCGAAAAATTCCGAAAATGAATAAATCAGTTTCCAAATTTTCAGATCCATTATTCATATTCGGAATTTTTCATTGTTCTAATCAAAACCACAGTTCCCCGATATCGCCGACACTAACTAAATCACTAAATAATTATATTAACCCCTAAACCGCCATTCCCCAACATGCCAACACTAACGAAACCTATTAACCCCTAAACCGCAGTTCCCCGACATCGCCGACACTAACTAAACCTATTAACCCCTAAACCACCATTCCCAAACATTGACAACACTAACTAAACCTATTAACCCCTAAACCGCCGTTCCCAAACATCGCAACAATCTAAATTAAAATTTTAACCCCTAAACCTAACACCCCCTAACTTTAACATAATTAAAATAGACCTAAATTAAAGTTACAATTATTAACTAACTACCTATTTAAAAATAAATACAAACTTACCTGCGAAATAAAAATAAAACCTAAGCTAGCTACAATATAACTATTTACTAACTACCTAGTTAAAATAAATACAAACTTACCTGTGAAATAAAAATAAAACCTAAGCTTACACTAATAAAACCTAACATTACTAAAAAATAAAAACTTCCCTAAAGTTAACAGCTCTTTTGCAAAAAAATAAGAACAACCCCCCCCTAACATTATAAACCCCATCCCCCCAAACCCACAAAAAAAAAAAAACCTAACTAAAAAAACCCTAATATACCCATAACCCTGAAAGGGGCATTTGTATAGGCATTGCCCTTAAAAGGGCATTCAGCTCTTTTACTTTCCTTAAAAGAGCATTTAGCTCTTTTTTGGCCATTAAAATAAAAAAAAAAGTCCTAATCTAAAAGAAAACACCTAACACTAACCCCAAAATCAGTACTCACAGTTGTTGCTGAAGTCCAGCAAAAGATCTTTATCCCAGCGGCAAAGCATCTTCATCCAGACGACTCCATCTGTATCCATCGCGGGAACCAGCATCTTCTATCTTCATCCCTGTGGAGGCGGATCGGTCGGTGGATGCACGGAGGCGGAGGTCCAGACGGAGGTCCATCGGTCTGACGTGGAGGTCCTCTTCATGCGATCAAATCCCTGCACACTGAGGATTCAATGCAAGGTACCCCTTTTATATTGGGGTACCGTTGGATTCCTATTGGCTGAAAAATTTAAATCTGCCAATAGGAATGAAAGCTGCTTAAATCCTATTGGCTGATTTGAACAACTCTTTAAAGCAATAGGTACATACAGAACATAGGTGTTACACACATTCTCTCATAATGGAAAAATATATATAGGGGTGCCTTTGGATAAATAAGTACCGTATAGCAAACCTTGGTATAGTTAGTGCTATATAGCTATATCATATACTGTGATACAATGTATCTAAAACACAACTCAACCCTTTCAATAAACAATTATCAAAACAAATCACAAATATGTGTTACATAAATGATTCTATATAATGGGAAAATTCCAGGTCCAGGCTGCTATCTGTAGTAGGATCCAAGACCAGGATCCATATTCAGCAATCTTTAGGAAATATAAGGAGACAGAAGCGCCACATGACCTAGCACTGTATATATTCTTATGAGAAAGTGTCAAAGATATTTTGCACTCACATTTGATAAAGTACCCCTTGATGCAAGTGAAGCAGGCTGGAATCAAACAGTCACCCAGCAGACTGACCTCCGGTGTGGCTCCAACTCCAATTACACAGGATCTGGTATCCCAGTAAGTAGTGACCCAAGGTTCAGCTCAAAGTCCAATTGCACAGGATTCAATAGCCCAGCAAAATGAGCACCAGATAACAGGTGTGCAGTAAAGAGGATGGTATACAGGCAAGAAGTAAGTGTAGTAAAACCTACTTTATTAAAACAAAGATAAAAACAAGCAACACGTTTCTTTTTAATAAAAAGGTTTAAAACACTCACCATATATACCATCTAAACAATCCCATGTCAAAAAGATACACCTGGAGGAGGTGTATTTATCAATCACATATGTCATAGCAACCAGCATAAACATAAATCATATGAATACCATTGAGGACAGCACCTGATATAGATGAGAAATAGCATACAGAAACTAATAAGATGATCAAAAACAAAACATACATTACCACTGTAAATTACCAATGTAAAGGGATAAGTTTGTTAACAACATTTTCTAACAAAAAACACCATTAAAAAGCTCATATTATGTCCAGAGTGGGTGCTCCAAAAGTTATATTATATTTGTAATATATTTATAATTTCCAGGGGTAAATAATATTCATGCACGCTCATTGTGAATGCTCCTATTTTCTTTCACATTCACAGCGTTAACAGCTAACTAAATGGGGGTTAAAATAGGAGAATCGTAAGCCTATACTCATATCTATATACCCAAAGTCTGTGCAGTCTTTGTTATTAAATAAAAATATGTAGAAACAATACCATATCATTATAAAAACAATACCTGAAGCTTGGGGGAAAGCTAATAGTATGATATGTTCCTGATGTAATGCAACATATAGCAGCAATAAAGTCAACGCTTAGATGTTATCAGTGATGTGGGAGGTGTCAGAAGTGTCATGATAGGTTGTGATAGGCCACAACAGCTGAGCGAAGGGAGACACTTCAAAACTGTATTCTCCATATTAGCTAGGATTTGTAGAAGTGGTGTCATCATCTAAAGCCTCTCACTAATATGTTCCTACAATGGGAAAAAGAGGAGGAGGGTGTGGGGCTAAGGGTCATCCAAATCTGTATAACTAATAAGAATAAGGGGAAGGTTGGAGATTGTGAATAAGTGGACTAAAGGTGCAACATTGTATGAAAACCTAAGATCAAACTATCCAAAAGATGGAAAGTCAATATTACTGTATGCACACAAAACATGCACACACATATATGACACAAATATATGTATAAAAAACATATGATGTAATGATAACTGGTCAAGCCAATAAAATACAACGTGAAAAGAAAAGGGGAAAATAATAACATTGCTAATACTATAATATTGAGACTATGTGTATGTATATGTGAATGGAATAAAAATGGAAATGTGTGTAGATATGTGAAAAAATTGATAAAATATATGTGGAAATATGTGAAAATGAGGAAAATAAAATGGATAAGAAGACTGAAAAGAATTATTATAGATCAAACGCTACCAGATCTACACATTCATTGAGACCTTCTAGAATCAAGGTATGTAATTTATAGATCTAGAAGGTCTCCCTACGTCTGAATAACAATTGAGCATTATGAGTATTTCTGGATATTTGTTCAATAGGTAAAATGGAGAGCGTTTTGGAGCTCCCTCCATGGACATCAGTACAGTGACTGAAGATCCTATGTGTTAGAAAAATTTTCTTAACATTACGAATATGTTCACTCCAGCGTCTCTTGATCTTACGGCTCGTCCACCCCACATATTGGGCCCCACAAACACACTGCACTAGATAAATAACATAAGTGGATTTGCATGAAAGGCGTTTTTTTATAGCAAATTGTTTACCTGTAACATTCGACTGAAAAGTGTTGGCACCATTTTTAACACATTTACACATACTACATCTTGATTTATGACATTTGAAAACACCACATTGGGGTATAAAATTGACAAAAAAATGTTTTTGTTATTTGCAATACTTTAATTTGGATATATTTTATCTCTAACTATTTTACTTGGTGCCCATTTGCTTTTAATTGTAGGGGCTCTTATAAAGACCACTCTCGGTTTAGGAGAAATCTGAGTTTTCAAAAAAGGGTCGTCACATAAAATAGACCAGTGTTTGGAGATGATTTTCTTGATCTCACGATGATGGCTACTAAAGCCAGTAGCAAACAATGGTGTGTTAGAACTATCGGATACCCTCTTAGTCGTTTTGCCCTTATTATTTGTTGGGTGTGTATCTTTAGTAAAATAATTGCTCCTATTATCATTTAGTGCTCTACGGTAACCTTGTTGTATAAGATCTAGAGGATAACCTTTCTCAAAAAATCTGACTCTTAGGATTTTAGATTGTGTTTTATATTTCTCTTTTGTACTACAATTTCTCCTTATATGCCTAAACTGTCCAACTAACTTCAAACTAAAATAGTGGTTACTGTTGAAATTCAGGAAACTGTTACAGTCCACTTTCTTGAAAAAAGTTTCACATATGATCTGACCTAAAGGTGAAAATGAGAGGGCCAGGTCTAAAAAGTCTATCATTAAGGGTTGAATATTACTGGTAAACTCCAGCCCAAAGTTGTTATTATTAAGAGAATCTGTAAATAAAGTGGCTTCAATAAAATAACCTTTAAAAATGAAAATCAAATAATCAATGTAGCGGCCATAGAACACCAGACTCATAACAACAATAATCATAAGAACAATTATCAAAGAACTGTTCACTAGGATCAGTCCTCACACAAAACATCCTTCTCTCCAAACAAGCAGTCACAACATCATACGTTTAGTAATAGGAACATCAAGACCTCCCATCAACCCTATTTTCATTCCAATTATAATAATACCAATAGATTTAATTCTTATTATAACAGCACCAACATATTTTCAAATAGGAACATACATACACATGATGTAGCACATTTTCACCATGACGACTCGAACATGTTTGAAACATCACCAAAAACCTATTCATTCATGAATAGACAGCATAACAATAATCCGCCTACCAACCAACATTATAATAGCCATGACTATCAATATAAGTACCATCAAGATCCCCCATCTAACAATTGGATGAGATCTGTGAATTCAGAACATTATGGGCAACAACAACCACTGAATCACACTAGGTCATTTTTTAATAGACAAGTCCCCTATTCTCACAATGAAAGACCAACACACAATCCAATGTACTCAAAACCAGTTGAGACTCAGAATAGATTTCATCCCTTAAGACCTGACAGCCATGAGGGCCCTAAACCTAACCCTGATTCCACCAGACCCTTTGAAGGGGAACAATGTTCCACTCCTTTTTATGGGCCAGAAGCACCAGTTAGAACAATGGTCGATGTCCCCTCGGCCGCCAAGACAAAAAAGAGCTTATGCAAACGTGGCAACAGAGGGAAATCAACAGCCGAAAGAAAAGAGTATATATTTTAGAAATTCAAATCAGCCAAAAGGATGAGAGCTACTGAAATCCTATTGGCTGTTCAAATCAGCCAATAGGATGAGAGCTACTGAAATTCTCGACTAGATTACGAGTTTTGTCGGTAAAAACTTGCGGGGCTCCTTTTTTTTCCAGAGCTTACTTTAAACAACTCTGGTATTACGAGTTTTCTGAATGGTTGCGTTAGCCTCAGAAAAGTGAGCGTTGAGCAAAATTTAGCTCCACTTCTCACCTCAATACCAGTGTTGCTTACGGTAGCGGTAAGCTGGAAAAACGTGCTCGTGCACAATTTCCCCATAGGATACAATGGGGCTGAGCTGGCTAAAAAAAAACTAACACCTGCAAAAAAGCAGCGTTCAGCTCCTAACGCAGCCCCATTGTTTCCTATGGGGAAACACTTTCTAAGTCTACACCTAACACCCTAACATGAACCCCGAGTCTAAACACCCCTAACCTTACACTTATTAACCCCTAATCTGCTGGCCCCAACATCGTCGCCACCTGCATTATACTATTAACCCCTAATCTGTCGCTCCGGACACCGCCGCCACCTACATTATCATTGCTGACACTATAATAAAGTTATTAACCCCTAAACCTAAGTCTAACCCTAACGCTAACACCCCCCTAACTTAAATATAATTTAAATAAAACAAAATAAAATTTCTATAATGAAATAAATTAATCCTATTTAAAACTAAATACTTACCTATAAAATAAACCCTAATATAGCTACAATATAACTAATAGTTACATTGTAGCTATTTTAGGATTTATATTTATTTTACAGGCAACTTTGTATTTATTTTAACTAGGTACAATAGCTATTAAATAGTTAATAACTATTTAATAGCTACCTAGTTAAAATAATTACAAAATTACCTGTAAAATAAATCCTAACCTAAGTTACAAATACACCTAACACTACACTATCAATAAATTAATTAAATAAATTAACTAAAATTATCTAAACTCAAATACAATTAAATAAACTAAACTATAGTACAACAAAAACCAAACACTAAATTACAAAAAATTACAAAATATTACAAGAATTTTAATCTAAGCCCCCTAATAAAATAAAAAAGCCCCCCAAAATAATAAAATTCCCTACCCTATACTAAATTACAAAAGTAATCAGCTCTTTTACCAGCCCTTAAAAGGGCTTTTTGCGGGGCATTGCCCCAAAGTAATCAGCTCTTTTACCTGTAAAAAAAAAATACAAGACCCCCCCAACATTAAAACCCACCACCCACACACCCCTACTCTAAAACCCACCTGATCCCCCCTTAAATAAACCTAACACTACCCCCCTGAAGATCACCCTACCTTGAGCCGTGTTCACCCAGCCAGGCACCGATGGGCCAGAAGAGGACATCCGGACCGGCAGAAGTCTTCATCCTATCCGGGTAGAAGAGGACATCCGGACCAGGCGGCATCTTCTATCTTCATCCTTTCCGGAGCGGAGCCATCTTCTATCCAGCCGACGCGGAGCCATCCTCTTCTTCCGAAATCCTAACGAAGAATGAAGGTTCCTTTAAATGATGTCATCCAAGATGGCGTCCCTCGAATTCCGATTGGCTGATAGGATTCTATCAGCCAATCGGAATTAAGGTAGGAAAAATCTGATTGGTTGATTTAATCAGCCAATCGGATTGAAGTTCAATCCGATTGGCTGATTGGATGAGCCAATAGAATGCAAGGTCAATTCTATTGGCTGATTAAATCAACCAATCAGATTTTTCCTACCTTAATTCCGATTGGCTAATAGAATCCTATCAGCCAATCGGAATTCGAGGGACGCCATCTTGGATGATGTCATTTAAAGGAACCTTCATTCTGTGTTAGGACATCGGAAGAAGAGGATGGCTCAGCTTCGGATGGATTGAAGATGGCTCCGCTCCACTCCGGAAGGATGAAGATAGAAGATGCCGCCTGGATGAAGATGTCTGCCGATCCGGATGTCCTCTTCTACCTGGATAGGATGAAGACTTCTGCCGGTCCGGATGTCCTCTTCTGGCCCATCGGAGCCTGACTGGGTGAACACGGCTCAAGGTAGGGTGATCTTCAGGGGGGGTAGTGTTAGGTTTATTTAAGGGGGGATCAGGTGGGTTTTAGAGTAGGGGTTTGTGGGTGGTGGGTTTTAATGTTGGGGGGGTCTTGTATTTTTTTTTACAGGTAAAAGAGCTGATTACTTTGGGGCAATGCCCCGCAAAAAGCCCTTTTAAGGGCTGGTAAAAGAGCTGATTACTTTTGTAATTTAGTATAGGGTAGGGAATTTTATTATTTTGGGGGGCTTTTTTATTTTATTAGGGGGCTTAGATTAGGTGTAATTAGATTAAAATTCTTGTAATTTTTTTTATTTTTTGTAATTTAGTGTTTGTTTTTTTGTACTATAGTTTAGTTTATTTAATTGTATTTGAGTTTAGATAATTTTAGTTAATTTATTTAATTAATTTATTGATAGTATAGTGTTAGGTGTATTTGTAACTTAGGTTAGTATTTATTTTACAGGTCATTTTGTAATTATTTTAACTAGGTAGCTATTAAATAGTTATTAACTATTTAATAGCTGTTGTACCTAGTTAAAATAAATACAAAGTTGCCTGTAATATAAATATAAATACTAAAATAGCTACAATGTAGGTAAGTATTTAGTTTTAAATAGGATTAATTTATTTAATTATAGAAATTTTATTTCATTTTATTTAAATTATATTTGCTAGGGGGGTGTTAGGGTTAGGGTTAGACTTAGGTTTAGGGGTTAATAACTTTATTATAGTAGCAGCGATGTTGGGGGTGGGAGATTAGGGGTTAATAATTGTAGGTAGGTGGCGGCGACATTGGGGGGTGCAGATTAGGGGTTAATACAATTTATTATAGTGTTTGCGAGGTGGGATTGCGGCAGTTTAGGGGTTAATACATTTATTATAGTGGTGGCGATGTCCGGTCGGCAGATTAGGGGTTAATAAGTGTAGGTAAGTGGCAGCAATGTTGGGGGGGGCAGATTAGGGGTTAATAAATATAATATAGGTGTCGGCGATGCTAGGGGCAGCAGATTAGGGGTTCATTAGTATAACGTAGGTGGCGGCGATTTCCGGTCGGCAGATTAGGGGTTAAATAATTTTATTTTAGTGTTTGCGATGTGGGGGGGGCCTCGGTTTAGGGGTTAATAGGTAGTTTATGGGTGTTAGTGTACTTTGTAGCACTGTAGTTAAGAGCTGTATGTTCCGGCGTTAGCCCATAAAACTCTTAACTACTGACTTTTATATGCAGTAAGAGTCTTGGAGGTAGAGGCTGTACCACTCACTTCTTCCAAGACTCGTAATACCAGCATTAGGCAAATCCCATTAAAAAGATAGGATACGCAATTGACGTAAGGGGATTTGCTGTAGACAAAAGTCGCGGAAGAAAAATGAGCAGTACACCTGTACCTGTCATACTCGTAATACCAGCGGGCGTTAAAAAGCAGCGTAAGGACCCCTTAAAGCTGCTTTTTAAGGCTAACGCAGAACTCGTAATCTAGGTTTCTTTTTGCTGATTTTAATAGCCAATAGAACTTCAGTAGCTCTCATCCTATTGGCTGATTTGAACAGCCAATAGGATTTCAGTAGCTCAGAAAAATGTTGCACTCACAGCGCTTAAAGGACCTATGGCTCCTATCTAAGGTGGGCCCCCACTGCCCACAAAGGAGATACTGCTGTAAGAAAGGTATAGAGAGGAGCGCCAGTGAAGTCAAGGTCTGGTGTGTGTGTGTGAGAATTGTTTCCACACAAAAATAAAATAAAATAAATGCAACCCTTTGTGAAGGCTGAGTACCTATGGTAGGCCACAGAGGCTAATATGATAGTAAGACAATTGTAGATAGATATAAAGGATACAATACAATTTATTACAAACACAAATTAAATCTATAAACATGGATCCATGGTACATAAAAATGTATAAAAACAATTTAAAATAGTTATCCGTAAAATTCAAAGGGGGATATATCCCTCCAAGGACAAAATGTCCCCAAGATGATATACAAAGATTGGTAGAAGTTGTTGGACTAGACTACCCTCTGCTTCATATGGTAATACAAACACTAGTTAAACGGATTGGTGGGATAGTGTCCACCAATATTGAAAAATACAATCTTAGGTAAATAAAAATGCAGCTGAGTAACGATAAATCATATGTGACTAGAGACACAATGAGGAAAAAGTGATCAAAAAGTGTGATCAAAAAATAGACTAGTGTGTACACAATCTAGTGTAAAAAACGAGATCTCATAAATAATGACACAAAAACGAAGTGTTGCAAATCACATAGCAAATGATGTGTAGTGGAAAAAAAATAATATAAATCTATCAGAAGGAAGCAAAATCGTGAATGTCTGAATGATGTAAAAAATTAGAGTGAGTGGATAATTATAAAAACGTGAACCGTATATTGCAAAGTGTTACAAATATAAAATATAAGATACAGCGTGTAATCACATCAATGTCCATAAAAAATCAGATAGTGATGACGTTATGGCGATCCTGATAGAAAAGTGTATCCAAAAGTTATACTGAAGGTAAGTTATTCCAGCAAACGTTCCTTATCCTCCAAAGAATCCTAATACTCCAATTAAAAATAGTGAAAAACAGTTCCAAAGCCTCCGTATCAAGGCAAAAAATTAAAAACAAAAATAACAATATAAAAGCTGGGAAGTGTAGAGTCTTGAGAAAGGCCCAAGCTGTGGGCCGAAACGCGTTGACAACTATATGGTGAGCTATATTTTGTGATTTATCTACACTTTAACAGTATTATACTATATATTTTTTTCTCTATCCTTAGGTTTTGAGGATTTCCCAGCTTTTATATTGTTATTTTTGTTTTTAATTTTTTGCCTTGATACGGAGGCTTTGGAACTGTTTTTCACTATTTTTAACTGGAGTATTAGGATTCTTTGGAGGATAAGGAACGTTTGCTGGAATAACTTACCTTCAGTATAACTTTTGGATACACTTTTCTATCAGGATCGCCATAACGTCATCACTATCTGATTTTTTATGGACATTGATGTGATTACACGCTGTATCTTATATTTTATATTTGTAACACTTTGCAATATACGGTTCACGTTTTATAATTATCCACTCACTCTAATTTTTTACATCATTCAGACATTCATGATTTTGCTTCCTTCTGATAGATTTATATATTTTTTTTTCCACTACACATCATTTGCTATGTGATTTGTAACACTTCGTTTTTGTGTCATTATTTATGAGATCTCGTTTTTTACACTAGATTGTGTACACACTAGTCTATTTTTTGATCACACTTTTTGATCACTTTTTCCTCATTGTGTCTCTAGTCACATATGATTTATCGTTACTCAGCTGCATTTTTATTTACCTAAGATTGTATTTTTCAATATTGGTGGACACTATCCCACCAATCCGTTTAACTAGTGTTTGTATTACCATATGAAGCAGAGGGTAGTCTAGTCCAACAACTTCTACCAATCTTTGTATATCATCTTGGGGACATTTTGTCCTTGGAGGGATATATCCCCCTTTGAATTTTACGGATAACTATTTTAAATTGTTTTTATACATTTTTATGTACCATGGATCCATGTTTATAGATTTAATTTGTGTTTGTAATAAATTGTATTGTATCCTTTATATCTATCTACAATTGTCTTACTATCATATTAGCCTCTGTGGCCTACCATAGGTACTCAGCCTTCACAAAGGGTTGCATTTATTTTATTTTATTTTTGTGTGGAAACAATTCTCACACACACACACCAGACCTTGACTTCACTGGCGCTCCTCTCTATACCTTTCTTACAGCAGGATTTCAGTAGCTCTCATCCTATTGGCTGATTTGAATTTCCAAACTCAAATCAGCCAATAAGAATGTAAGGGACGCCATTTTGAATCGCATACCTTGCATTGAAGATTCAGTATATGGCGGCGACCGTATGAAGGGGATGCTCCGCGCCAGATGTCTCCTGGATGGACCTGCTCCATGCCGCCGGGATGAAGATAGAAGATGCCGCCTGGATGAAGATGGAGCCGCCAGGATGAAGATCCTCCAAGCAACTGTAAGTGGATCTTCAGGGGTTAGTGATTTTTTAAACTTTTTTGGGTGTTTTTTTTTTAGTTTAGGGTTTGGGCTTTTCGTAAAAGAGCTTAATGCCATTTTAAGGGCAATGCCCATACAAATGCCCTTTTCAGGGCAATGGGTAGATTAGGTTTTTGTTATAGTTAGTTTATATTTTATTTTGGGGTGTTGGTTGGGTGGTGGGTTTTACTGTTGGGGGTTTTTGTATTTTTTTTACAGGTAAAAGAGCTGTTTAACTTAGGGCAATGCCCTACAAAAGGCCCTTTTAAGGGCTATTGCTAGTTTATTGTACGCTAGGTTTTTTTTTTTTATTTTGGGTGGGCTTTTTTATTTTTATAGGGCTATTAGATTAGGTGTAATTCTTTTTCATTTTTGATAATTTTGTTTGTTATTTTTCGTAATTTAGTATTTTTTATTTTTTGTAATTAGATACTTTGTAATTTTTATAGTAGTGTTAGGATTTTTTAATGTGTATTTTAGTTTTCTTTAATTTGTAGTTAGTTAGTTTAATAGTTGTATTAGTTTAATTGTTAGTTTAAACTTAGTTTTTTTTATTTGACAGGTAAGTTTTAATTTATTTAAGATAGGGAAATTGTAATTTAAATATAAAATTAGGAGGGCGTTAGGTTTAGGGGTTACTAGTTTAAATTAGTTTTTTGCAATGTGGGGGCTTTCGGTTTAGGGGTTAATAGTTTAATTTAGTATATTTTGTTGTGGGGGCTTGCGGTTTAGGGGTCAATAGGTTTATTATAGTGGCGGCAGTCTAGGACTTAATAACTTTAGTATAGTGGTGGCGATGTGGGCAGACGGCAGATAAGGGGTTAATTATATTTAAATAGTGTTTGCGATGCGGGATAGCAGCGGTTTAGGGGTTAATAACTTTATTATAGTGGTGATGATGTTGCGGAGCGGTGGAATAGGGGTTAATACATTTTATTAGCATCGCCGATGTTGGGAGCAGCAGATTAGGGGTTATTAACTTTAATATAGTATTTGCGATGTGGGAGGGCCTCGGTTTAGGGGTTAATATGTAGTTTATGGGTGTTAGTGTACTTTGTGACAGTTTAGTTATGAGTTTTATGTAACGGTTAACTACTGCTCTCAGATGACGGTACTGATCTTGTTGTTAGCCAGAACGCAAAACTTGTAATGGCTGCGCTATTGAAGTCCCATGAAAAAAACAAATTTTTACGAGTGTGCTACTGACGTTGCGTTACAGGCTAAAAGGCTTGCAGTACAGCGATACCGACAAGACTTGTAATGGCTGTGTTGCTGTTTTAACGCTGGAATTACCATTTTTTCAGCGTTAAAAGATGAACGCACAACTCGTAATCTACCTGACTGTTATTTCTCATGAGTTACACCATAATGCAATGTTCACAAACCTCTTACTGTGACTTTACAGTTAATAACTAATGAGGGCTATTTCAGTCCATTACATCTCTCATGCAAAATCATTCTTACCTGTTTTTTAATGATTTCACAAATTTAAAACCATCCCAGTCCATTAGAAAAGCAAGTTATAATGGATTTTCACTTTGTGTAAATTCTGCAATTACTTTGCAGTGAGATTATTTGACAATGGTAATCTTATCCAGAGGAAAGCAGAGAAGCTCTTTACATGCTTTTTGGGACTTTTTTTTATTTTAGAAACCTTGACCATTTGAAATCTTATTTTGTGCTGTTTCCAATGCATGATTTAGGCTTCCTGCATTTAAAAAAAAAATGTGTGAAATATATATATATATATATAATTTAATAGAAGAAAATTACAGCAAACTTGTTAAGATTTAAAGGGACATAAAATCCAAAAAACGTATATGATTCATAAAAAGTGTTCATTTGTTTTTTTAAATTTTACAACTTCTATTATCAAATTTACTTAATTCTCTTGGTATTCTTTGTTGAAAAGCTGGTAGGAATATGTAGGAGCAATATAGGGCAGTGGTTTTATAATTATGCAATACATTTGCAAGAACAGTAGGTGGCAGTAGTGTTTCCTGTCATGTATCGCTGCAGAAATGTTGCGTTTGCATTGCGCATGTCTTGTAAAACCAGCGAACATTTATGTGTGCTGGTATTACTGAATGGAGCGCAAATATCGCGCTTGCAAAAGTGCAATATTGTGCTACACTCATAATCTAGCCCTTTATATTGCAATTTCCTGTTTAGTGCCAGATTACAAGTATGGTGCTAATAAACACTCACGCACGAACGTTAAATGCACTAGAAGCAAGCTTTTTTGCTTGTCGGGTTGCACTGGTATTCTGAGCTGAAAGTAATCTGTTTTCACTCTCGTGCTAACCCGACAAGTGCAAAATAGCCAAACTTAGTTCACGTATACCTTCATAGAAGTCAATTGAGCAAAAAAATTGGAAAAACCCTACTCGCGCACAAACCTGATCGTATATTCTCATGTGCGCTAATCCGACATGAAAATATAAATATTTCACATTCCAATGTTTTCACATACAAGAATATGTTCTATTTATTGATAAATACATGTCTACATATATCTGATGGTAGTTTGGTACAATATATATCTATACCTATATATACCTGCATATAGATGATTATATATAGATATGTACAGATATATATAGGAATATCTATTTATAAATACATAGAACATACTCCCCTATGTGCAGAACATTGGAATGTGAAATACTTACAGTAAATGCACAGTATAATACTTTAATAAATATGAATATTGCATACATTTCTTTTACATGTTTTCATCTACTTATTGTAACTGCAAAGAGCTCCAATGCACTTAAAGGAACATGAAACCCATATTTTTTTCTTTCATGATTCAGATAGAGAATACAATTTCAAACAACTTTCTAATTTACTTCTATTATCTAATTTGTACCATTATCTTGGTATCATTTGTTGAAGGAGTAGCAATGCACTAATGGTTTCTAACTAAACATATGGGTGAGTCAATCACAATCGATATATATATGCAGCTACCAATCAACAGCTAGAACCTAGGTTCTGCTGCTCCTGATTTCTCATATTAACAAACACAAGAATTTCATGGTTAAATTAAAAAACATGAAGCTCAAATCACAATTTGTACATAATCATAATATGATCACTGAGATGTTTGACTGCATTTAAGTGTTTGTATGGTAAAAAATAGGTTATAATAATAATAAAATTGCTAAATTATCTGCTGGTGTTAATTGAACACATTTTGGCTAGTTATTAGTAGTAATGCATTATTTATAAATAATGAATAAATGAGCCACCATGTTTTTGTTTCAGATCTTTTTCAGATATTTTGCTTGTCATGTTATTCGTAAGATGTACAAAAAACCTTTTATATGTTTTCTTATTAGTTGAATCTTAATGTAAGAAAGTATAGTGTACTTCTAAGGGACAGAGAACACTGTTTCATTAATTTTATGTAGCCTTACAGTAAATCAGCATACCATTTTAGTATGAAAACATTATTAATGGAATTTTCAGTGCCCAAGCTACCTCCAACATTAATGTTTTACTTTATAGTGACCTGTATTGCTAAGTCCCCTTTAAAAAGAAATAGCTCTTTAAGCTTGCCATATAATTAAAGACCGGTAGACAACAATATTTCAATAGCTTTTGTAGCATACGTAAGTAGTCAAAACCTTCTGCTTAATGACGTGTATTAGAAAGTTCAGAAGAGAATCACAAATTTGTTCCAAAGCTGAAAACACTCATGAATCTGTAGACTTTTATATCATGTAGTGTAAAGGTAAGCAGACCGTTTAGTGGTGTTCTTGTAAACACAAGGTATCAAGTTCAAAGCACAAATTGCTGTTATACATTGGCAGCAACCTCGATCTTAAGTGTCATGCAGTATAATATCTTGTATCACAGGTAACTGACAAAATGTAAAGACTGTAACAAGGTGTCAAGTGTAGCCAAACTTAGTGTAATAAGAAACACCTCTAGATTACTCACTGAACCGACCCCACATCCGTGGGATAGCAGCTGGTCTCCACGAACTCTGCCTCACCGGTCAGCTCTGCTTCAGGTTTGGAGCAAAGATTGTGTACCTCCACGGTTAACTCCAATTTCCGCACATCTGACAAACACTCCGAAGAATGAGGTAACAAAACAGTCGGCAGACGAGTGTGATAAATCGCTCCAAAGATTTCTTAAAAGTGTACAAACAAAGCAGGATCACACCACTCCGCACACTATAGCCATAATCCGATGCGTTTCCTGCAGCTAAACGGCACTTCGTCAGGGATAGCAACAGCTGTTACACACCTTCCTTTAATAGGCACACCATTTTCACGCTGTTTAAAGAAACAGTTCTATTTACATACACAGTGCTTAAAGGAATACATGTACAGTTAAAACAAACACTCACAGTTTGAGTGCTGCAATTATGTTACATCTTACAATATTGTTATACTGTTCGGAAAACCACTAAATGACATAGAGGAGTAAAATATTTATTATCATATATATTCTAAATTCCGCAATATTATTGCTGTAGTAGTTTTTAGGAATTTATAGAATAGTAATTGTTCTAGGGCTTTAGGAGATTATAGACTTACCCTATTAGCTGTAGACAATACCTACATTAGCGGGGAGGGTGAACAGACAGTAAATCATATAGTTATGTATTATAACGATAACAAGTCCTATATAGTATTTAGATCTACAAACAAGGAACAAAGATAAATAACAACTACTACTTCCATATCACAATATTTGGATACTGCAAGTGGCAAATCCTAACTATGTATCTTCTTGTGATATACAGTTAGTACCACACTTTATCAAGGACTATTTACAACCTAGGTAATAAATACCTCCAACATTAGTCTTATATTTGGAGCCAGTCTTACCACTGTCATTTTGTTAGCAAAACATGCATTGTTTTGCAGTATCTTCTCACCTTTGAGGGGGTCATTTAGGTACAGATATGAAGGCAGGATTAGGCTTCTGACATCAGCAGAAGTCACTCAAAAAATTAGCTACATTTCAGGAAAAGGGTGCAAAACAAATATTGAAAGTATATTCCAAAAATGTGTATTTTGTATCCATTTTATATGACAATCACAAAGTGTGTATGTCCTTTGTAACCAGGAGAGCAAATGGCTAAAGTGTAACAGAGTAATCACGTTGTCTGATTTGATCACATTGTCTGATTTGGAAAGAATATATTTGCAATTTATGGTGGAAAATAAGTATTTGGTCAATATCAAAAGTTCATCTAAATACTTTGTTATATATCCTTTGTTGGCAATGACAGAGGTCAAACGTTTTCTGTAAGTCTTCACAAGGTTGTCACACACTGTTGCTGGTATGTTGGCCCATTCCTGCATGCAGATCTCCTCTAGAGCAGTGTTGTTTTGGAGCTGTCGCTGGGCAACACAGACTTTTCCAAAGGATTTCTATGGGGTTGAGATCTGGAGACTGGCTAGGCCACTTCAGGACCTTGAAATGCTTCTTACGAAGCCACTCCTTTGTTGCCCGGGAGGTGTGTTTGGGATCATTGTCATGCTGAAAGACCCAGCCACGTTTCATCTTCAATGCCCTTGCCGATGGAAGGAGGTTTGCACTCAAAATCTCACAATACATGGCCCCATTCATTCTTTCATGTACACAAATTAGTCGTCCTGTTCCCTTTGCAGAGAAACAGCCCCAAAGCATGATGTTGCCACCCCCATGCTTCACGGTAGGTATGGTGTTCTTTGGTTGCAACTCAGCATTCTCTCTCCTCCAAACACGACGAGTTTTGTTTCTACCAAACAGTTCTACTTTGGTTTCATCTGACCATATGACATTCTCCCAATCCGCTTCTGGATCATCCAAATGCTCTCTAGCATACTTCAGACGGGACCGGACATGTACTGGCATAAGCAGGGGGACACGTCTGGCACTGCAGGATCTGAGTCCCTGGCGGCATAGTGTGTTACTGATGGTAGCCTTTGTTACGTTGGTCCTAGCTCTCTGCAGGTCATTCACTAGGTCCTCCCGTGTGGTTCTGGGATCTTTGCTCACAGTTCTTGTGATCATTTTGACCCCACGGGGTGAGATCTTGCGTGGAGCCCCAGATTGAGGGAGATTAGCAGTGGTCTTGTATGTCTTCCATTTTCTAATTATTGCTCCCACAGTTGGTTTCTTCACACCAAGCTGCTTGCTTATTGCAGATTCAGTCTTCCCAGCCTGGTGCAGGTCTACAATTTTGTTTCTGGTGTCCTTTGACAGCTCTTTGGTCTTCACCATAGTGGAGTTTGGAGTGTGACTGTTTGAGGTTGTGGACAGGTGTCTTTTATACTGATAACAAGTTCAAACAGGTGCCATTAATACAGGTAATGAGTGGAGGACAGAGGAGCCTCTTAAAGAAGAAGAAGATACAGGTCTGTGAGAGCCAGAAATCTTGCTTGCTTGTAGGTGACCAAATACTTATTTTCCACCATAATATGAAAATAAATTCTTTCCAAATCAGACAATGTGATTATCTGGATTTGTTTCCACATTTTGTCTCTCATAGTTGAGGTATACCTATGATGAAAATTACAGGCCTCTCTCATCTTCTTAAGTGGGAGAACTTGCACAATTGGTGGCTGACTAAATACTTTTTTGCCCCACTGTATGTATATATATATATATATATATATATATATATATATATATATATATATATATATATATATATATACATACACACACACAATATCCCACAAAAGTGAGTATACCCCTCACATTTTTGTAAATAATTTATTATCGCCTAGATTACGAGTTTTGTCGGTAATGGTGTGCGGTGCTAACAAGCAGTTGATGCTCACCGCTCACCTACAGACAAAGCAGGTATTACGGGTTTTTACAAACCCGGCGTTAGTCGCAGAAAAGTGAGTGGAGAGCAAAATTTTGCTCAACATCTCACCTCAATACCAGCACTGCTTACGGTAGCAGTGAGCTGGCTAAACGTGTTCATGCACGATTTCCCCATAGGAATCAATGGGAGAGAGCTGGCTGAAAAAAAAAACCTAACACCTGCAAAAAAGCAGCGTAAAGCTCCTAACGCAGCCTCATTGAGATATATATATATATATATATATATATATATATATATATATATATATATATATATATATATATATATATATATATATATTATATAAACTTTTTGGGTTCATTTACAGACGTGTATGTGTGTATATATGTATATATGTATGTATATACTGTATGTATGTATATATATATATATATATATATATATATATATATATATATATATATACATATATATATATTATATAGATAGATATAGATATATAGATATATATACTGTATATAGATACATATATATATATATATATATATTGAAAATTGAAATGGTGAAGTTACTACAAGAGGTTGATGATCTTGATGAGAACGATCTGCTGGTTACCCTGGATGTATCCAGCTTGTACACTGTCATCCTGCATGATGAAGGGATGGCTGCGGTCAAATCTACTCTCCTGCATACACCATGTGTAGGTCCACCTGTCGATGTGGTACTTCAGTTGTTGGAATACTGCTTAAAGATGAATTATTTCAAATTCGAATCTAAATTCTATCTCCAAATATCGGGCACAGCGATGGGGTCCAATGTGGCCCCATCCTATGCCAATCTATTTATGGCTCGATTCGAGACCTTGGGCACCACTCTCTTTCAGGATCAAAGGATCCGGATGTTTCGCAGGTACATAGATGACCTATTCCTGATTTGGAGGGGCAATCAGCAAGAATTGGAATCTTGGTTTACTGATTTGAATGAAGCTGATGTTAACTTGAAATTCAAAATCAATTTTGATCATCAGACAATTGATTTTCTCGACTTAAGAATATACAAATCTGGTACAGGTCTAAATACAACGCTGTACCAGAAACCGACTGATCAGAACTCCATTCTACAGGGTTCAAGTTGTCATCCTCCATTCTTGAAAAAGGCCTTGCCCAGGTCACAATTCATGCGAGTGACCAGAAACAACAGTGAACAGGTCAAAAAACAGATACAGCTTGATGAGATGAGAAATAGGTTTGAACAACGCGGATACAAGAACCAGCATTTGACGTCAGCCTACATCGAGGCTACCAGGATAACGCAAATGGAGGCATTAAAGAAACCGGTACCTGAAACACCACAGAATGAACGGATGATATTAACAACTACATTTACTCCAGATAAAGTCGTCCTGCCGAAGATATTGCGTGATCATTGGGACATTGTCTCTACGGATAAGGGACTATCCTGTGACTCTATGGACTTACCGATTGTTGGTTACAGGAGGGCGGCCTCCTTGAGAGATCATTTGATGTGACCTGATAACAGATTCAGTTATAGGTCCAAAACATGGTTAGACACCACCAAAAATGGGTGCTTCAGATGCAGTGGATGCACCACATGTAGTGGGATGACCCAGAGCAAATTTTTCACACATCCTTGGACAAATAAAAGATTTGCTATTAGACATAGGGCCACATTTACCACAGATTATATTGTGTATATGATTCATTGCCCTTGTGGCAAATTCTATGTCGGTAAGACACAGGATGATGCCCGCACTAGAATAGCCAATCACAGGTCAGCTATCAGGGCGGCCCTTAGCAGCAGTAAATCAGATCAGCCGGTTGCCAGACACTTCCTCCAGGCAAAACACAAAAACACTGACTTAAGATTCATCATTATAGATCATATTCCACCCCTCTCCACAGGGGGTGATAGGGGTAGGCTGCTATTGCAGAGAGAAAGTAGGTGGATCTTTACATTAGACACCTTGGTCCCTAAGGGATTGAATGTCAATTTGGATATGCAATGTTTCTTATAATTGTTGGTCATTTGATTAAGGTATGTTGAGTTCTATGTAGTTGATATCTGTTCTTGATATCACTTGATTTACTGCCTTTGGTTATGAAGACTCACCTCTAAGATATTAAATTATGAAGTGGTTTGGATACTATATATGGTATAACTGTATATCTGTATATTGAGATTGTAGTGGTGGGCCGTTTAATGCCCCTGGTTTTACCTGTAGCAATACAGGCGACTTACCAGGTTTACCTGGATTAATACAGTTGACTCACCAATTTCTTTTTGTTTTTCCTTCTTGTTGGAAGTAGTGTGTGATCATGTTATAAGTTGTATTTGTGTGTTGTTGTTATCTACTAATATGTTTATCCTATTTAGATTACCTCTGACCCTTCAAGGTCTGTATAAGGATGCGACAACATCTACACACCGTTTAACTATCCAGCTTTTGGATGTACTAAGTATATACATGAGGATTATCTACTTGTGGCATACAGGATATAGCACTATCATAGTATGGTTCACACTAGAGTGTATATCAGGGTTCATGGCACCTGTAATTGATGTTGAGTTTGGCTTGTTCTTGTAAGTTACGGGTTCTCAAGCCAGTTGTTTATTTGTTTATTTTCATGGTCGGCATTAAATTAGACTCCAGTCGTAGCGATTTGACTGTTCGTGGTTATGGATCGTTTGTGTATATATTTGTATATATTGGTATAGGTTGGTTGAAATGCAAGGAGAAGATTTCTCATTAGCATCAAAAGACAGGCTGAATTATGTTGTTGATCTTTGTGGATCAGGGAACCCCAGTGCGAGGGGATTACAATGGTATGCATAATATCTTATATTGTTGTCCCTGGTTGCTTAGCAACCCGATACTGGTTGTTGTAATATCAAGTGAGCAGGAGCAGGGAAGTTAACGCTTGTGAACATTTATGTTCTATGGATGTACTATCTACTAGTCTGTTGGTTTTCCGATATGTCCTTAATCTGTTTTCAGTATTGAATATCCTGGTTGCTAGGCAACCAATGCGTAAACAATCCATAGATAGAATGGGACCTCACTAGAGCGCTGTGTGATATATGTTACTCAAAGCTATAAATTAGGACTAGTGGGAACAGTTATGTGACCAAATTTGTGGAGTCTATGTTTAGCACTGATCTCTGCTGTAGCAGCGGTAGACACATAGTCACAAAGATGCGCACCATATGAATATAATGCAGATAACATCGAATACCATATTCCATTACACACCATATTTCATGTAAATGAAGTACATATCGAATACCTGGTCATCTTAATATGATGTATGCTGGGGAAGGTTATATTATTATACGATTTAAATTTTTTTCACTTGGTAACTTTTTGACCCTCTAGGGCCTCTGTAAGGTCTCTTGCACATGCGCAGTTGCGCTGAGGGGACGCCACACGCACTAGCAGGATCAGTACCAGGTAATGCACATAAATTGTTTATTCACTTGTTGTTTTGTAAGGTCTGAGGACGGTGGCAACACCGAAAACGTTCACCTAAGTAAAGTTTTGGTTATGAACACGGAGAGTGCCTTTCTTGCTTTATTTCTACATTACATATTTAAAGTGCACCCCGGAGGTTGCATGTTAATAGTGAGTGTGGGATCCTCTTTGAGTATTATTAAAGATGAATCATTTCAAAACTTTTTCCACCTTTAATGTGACCTATAAACTATACAACTCAATTAAAAAACAAACTGAAATATTTTAAATAGAGGGAAGTAAACAAAAAAAACTAAAATAAGGTGGTTGCACAAGTGTACACACCCTCTTATAACTGGGGATGTAGCTGTGTTCAGAATTAAGCAATCACATTCAAACACCTGGCATCATTTAAAGTGCCTCTGATTAACCCCAAATAAAGTTCAGCTGCTCTAGTTGGTCTTTCCTGACATTTTCTTAGTCGCATCCTACAGCAAAAGCCATGGTCCGCAGAAAGCTTCCAAAGCATCAGAGGGATCTCATTGTTAAAAGGTATCAGTCAGGAGAAGGGTACAATTTTTTTCCAAGGCATTAGATATACCATGGAACACAGTGAAGACAGTCATCATCAAGTGAAGAAAATATGGTGTAACATTGACATTACCAAGAACTGGATGTCCCTCCAAAATTGATGAAAAGAAGAGAAGAAAACTGGTCTGGGAGGCTGCCAAGAGGCCTACAGCACCATTAAATGAGCTGCAGGAATATCTGGCAAGTACTATCTGTGTGTAACATATCTCAGCCTAATGTCACTATCCCTTTAAGACTTCCTTCTCTGACTGCTGCATTTGGGCAGTATTCACATTCAGCTTGCTTGCCTGCCTGATTAATCATTCATGCACCTGTTTACCTCAGCCTCTTTTTAAGCCTTTTCAGGTCTAATGTGCTTTGCATTAACATTTAAGTGTGATCCTGAACAGAGGCTTGTGTCAGTTTTCTGCTTGAACTTACCAACTATTCCAAGATACAGCATTTTCTATTACCTATGCTAAATATCATCAAACCGCAAGTATCAAAAATATCTCCATTCTGTTTCCTGGACACAGCTACTTAACAATCTCTGAACTTTATTATAAATCAACTATGCTTTTGCTTACCATCTCTCTAATTACAATAACATCATCTTACTCAGAACTTTATAACTATTTCTGTGCTTCTAGTTGTCATTGCTGAAATAACCTGCAACAAACCTAGTTTGATCAAACAGTAATTAATGCCTGAGACTTGAAACTTAACTTTCACCTGTGCTGCTCTGCTAATTACTGACATACAGCTCTTTATAATATTATGTACTGTGAACCTGCAACAAACCTTAGTTTGCATCTAAGTGTCAATCTTCTACCAGTTTACTCTGAAGTCTGAACATTCCACATTGTTATATTTTTCTCTCATTGAATCCTGCAGCTACTTCTATTAACTAACTATAAGTCACAGTGAAGTCAGAATATATCGTATACAAATGTTGCACTCTCCATTTCTTCTACAATAACTTCTAGCAAATATGAATCACAGAATATCATCAATCCACGTCCAGGATACTCTTCCCCGGGTCAGGGGTCGGTGTCTTCAAATCCCTACCACTGCCCCGAGGGTCTGTTTCCTGAGCGCATGTACACCGGATCATGACAGAATGTTAATGCCTAAAAAAGGGATCCGCAGTGGTAGTGGATGCACCGACCCTCAAAGGAAAATAAAAAATTACAACATATCTCAGACCCAAGCAATCCCTAAAGGAAAAACAGAAGATTTTCAAACTTTAAAAAATTTAAAGACACAGTACTCCCATTCTCCCATTCCCAATCCTCTACTCATGTTCGTGGTTACCATTTTGGTGAAACTGATCCTGAATCTGACTATGAAAATGAAGAGGATTTAACCATAGCTTCAGCAGAAAAAATTCAGATTTTTAAAGATTTAAAGAGACAGAACCACTTTTCTAAAATGTCATCTGTTCCTCAATTTCGTGCTTACCATTTTGGTGAAACTGATCCTGAATCTGACTATGAAAATGAAGAGGATTTAACCATAGCTTCAGCAGAAAAAATTCAGGCTTTCAAAGATTTAAAGAGACAGAACCACTATTCTAGAATTTCATCTGTTCCTCATGTTCGTGATTTCCATTTTGGTGAAACTGATTCTGAGTCTGACTATGTAACTGAAGAGGATGCATTCATAGATTCAGCAGAAAAAATCAGACCTTTAAAGATTTAAAGAGACAGGACTACTGTTCCAGAAAACCATCTACTCCTCCTGTTTGTAATTCCTATCCTGGTGATACTGATTCTGAGTCTGAATATGTCAACATGGAGGATGACTTCACAGATCCAGCTGAACTGGCATTAGACTGGTATGAGCGCAACTTTAATTCGCCACAAACTCAGACAAAACCTCAACCTATTGGCTATAACGACATCCTTGGTTGTTATATTTACAATATGGAAGATACAGACAGCTCCCATCATGAAACCTCTCATGGAAATACTGATCTTCCTATTTCTGATATTACCATGGATTCGTTGGATTGGACAGATTCAGAGCTGCAAGAAAAGACATCTGGTTTACAGACTGCTGTTTGGAGAAAAGGTCCCCTCAACTACCATGCTGATTTATCACATCAGAATTATGCATCCAGTGATGAAGAAGATTTCTGTTCTCAACCTTACTACAAGCTACAATGGCAGCAACCTAAGAAGCCTCATACTGGGAAGAAATCTAAGCTCTCTAAGAAGAATAAGAAGAAATTCCTTCTGCCCACAGAAAATCAGAAGTGCAAAGAGGAAACTCAACCTGATTCCCCTGTTTTAGTTTCTGTTGTACCAGACTCTCTCTTGCCTCCTGACACTGTCAACACCAAGCTGGATGATGTCTATAGTCACCATCTGTCTGTTCTTAAAGCATCTAATGGTATCTCTTCTCAGACTCTACAACAACTACAAAAACTGTTTCCAACTATTGATTTCTTGCATCCCACTCATGCTGCCTCAATGTCTATAAATCCTGTGCTAGAAATAAAAAGATAATTTTGTTCCAGATATACAATCTAACAGTTTACCAGAGATAGTCCCTGGAGAATTTAGCTCTGATATTCAAACTCAAATAAGTATGCCTGCTGAACCCCAGACAACTTCTCAGTCAGAATCTTGTGTCACAATTCCTCTGCATCTACCTGAGTGTGGCATATTTCAGTACACTTCACCTTCTCAAAATTCTTCTGTTACTGCATCTAAGAAATTGTTTCCCTTGGGAGATACTTTGCACCAACCTACATTTTCTACTACATCAGTTTCCTGTACAGGAATTCCTGATACTCAATCCTGTGAGGACAACTTTAAGCCAAGTTCGCAAGTGGACATTCTTGAACCTGAAACTTGTACAAAAGTTCTTCAAGAAGATTCCCCTGTGCCCATTCCTGTTCCTGTTTTCCATGATTATACTACTAAACCTGACATCAAGGTGGACTCTCCTCTTTTTGACCCTGGTATGGGTATTCCTTTGTTTAATCCAGAAATGGGTGTAATAATACTTGATCCTGAAGATAGCCATGCCCTCTACTCAGAAGCGAGTATGGTTCTTGGCTGTAAAGTGGGTCTTGTTAATTCTTCGTTTATGAACCCTGAAGAAAGCCATGCCCTCTACTCAGAAGCGAGTATGGTTCTTGGCTGTAAAGTGGGTCTTGTTAATACTTCATTTATGAACCCTGAAGAAAGCCTTGCCCTCTGCTCAGAAGAGAGTATGGTTCCTGGCTCTAAAGTGGGTTCTTTTCCTTTCTCTATAGTTGAACCTTGCCCTGGCATGGGCATTCCTTCACCCGATCCTACTGAGGATATTCCTGAACCTTGCCCAGATGTGTGTACTTCTGAACCTTGCCCTGGCATGGGCATTCCTACACTTGATCCTATTGAGGATATTCCTGAACCTTGCCCAGATGTGGGTATTCCTGAACCTGGCCCTGGTGTGGGCATTCATATACCTGTTCTTAGTGAGGACACTTTTGTTTCTGAATCCAGTAAGGAGACATTTCATATTGAATTAGAAGATGGCAAGAACTGGACAAATCTTGCACTCTACACTCCTATCTCCTACTTTGAAGAAAGCCCTGCTATTGCGTTAGAAGTGGCTATAGCTTTTTCTTTTGGAGTATATCTAATCCTCAGCCAAGAGGTTATTTCTGAGGATATTCAAATCTCTGACCCAAAGGTGGTTAAATCTGGTTATCAATCCAGAATGCTGCATCTCTATTTCTGAAGCTGAGGAAAGCCTATTCATATCTCTAGGACTGGCTGCCATTTCAATGGCTATGTACATGCTCATCTATCATGAACATACGCCTATCTACCCTCAGGATGATTCTGTGGTAGGAACCTCATTGTATGTGGCGTTCATGCATTCGCACTATGACTACAAAAAAGTTGACTTCAAGTTTTGCTCTCATCATTTTCAAGATCTTTTGATACCTGAATTACATGGCCTTTACTTCGTCATTCAACTTTTTCAAGAGATCTCCAACCCTCCTTTCTTGATTTCCGATTGGACTCACTACCTCCATACACCTACTACCGGTTCTCCATATCATTTTTGTTCTCTCTCCTTTTGGATTGTGTTGGGCGCCCGGAGTTCGCCTTTAAGGAGGGCGACCTGTAACATATCTCAGCCTAATGTCACTATCCCTTTAAGACTTCCTTCTCTGACTGCTGCATTTGGGCAGTATTCACATTCAGCTTGCTTGCCTGTCTGATTAATCATTCATGCAACTGTTTACCTCAGCCTCTTTTTAAGCCTTCTCAGGTCTAATGTGCTTTGCATTAACATTGAAGTGTGATCCTGAACAGAGGCTTGTGTCAATTTTCTGCTTGAACTTACCAACTATTCCAAGATACAGCATTTTCTATTACCTATGCTAAATATCATCAAACCGCAAGTATCAAAAATATCTCCATTCTGTTTCCTGGACACAGCTACTTAACAATCTCTGAACTTTATTATAAATCAACCATGCTTTTGCTTACCATCACTCTAATTACAATAACATCATCTTACTCAGAACTTTATAACTATTTCTGTGCTTCTAGTTGTCATTGCTGAAATAACCTGCAACAAACCTAGTTTGATCAAACAGTAATTAATGCCTGAGACTTGAAACTTAACTTTCACCTGTGCTGCTCTGCTAATTGCTGACATACAGCTCTTTATAATATTATGTACTGTGAACCTGCAACAAACCAAGTTTGCATATATATGCACAAACAGTAATTAATGCCTAAACTTGCAGCTTGTCTAAATACCTGTGCAGCTGTGCTTAACTCTGACATACAGCTTTATATAATATTATGTACTGTGAACCTGCAACAAACCTTAGTTTGCATCTAAGTGTCAATCTTCTACCAGTTTACTCTGAAGTCTGAACATTCCACATTGCTATATTTTTCTCTCATTGAATCCTGCAGCTACTTCTATTAACTAACTATAAGTCACAGTCAAGTCAGAATATATTGTATACAAATGTTGCACTCTCCATTTCTTCTACAATAACTTCTAGCAAATATGAATCACAGAATACTCTTCCCCGGGTCAGGGGTCGGTGTCTTCAAATCCCTACCACTGCCCCGATGGTCTGTTTCCTGAGCGCATGTACACCGGATCATGACACTGTGTGATACATGTGACAACAATCGCCCGTATTCTTCATATGTCTGGGTTA
This sequence comes from Bombina bombina, assembly GCF_027579735.1. Taxonomy (NCBI): domain Eukaryota; kingdom Metazoa; phylum Chordata; class Amphibia; order Anura; family Bombinatoridae; genus Bombina; species Bombina bombina. The sequence goes on from NC_069502.1 coordinate 1,197,576,849, forward strand.
TGGGGTAGAGTGGCAAGACAGAAGCCTTTTCTTACAAAAAAAAAAAATCCAAGCCTGGCTAAATTTTGCAAAAATACATCTGAAGTTTCCCAAATGCATGTTGCAAAAGGTGTTCTGGTCTGATGAAACCAAAGTTGAACTTTTTGGCCATAATTCCAAAAGATATGTTTGGCGCAAAAACAACTTTGCATATCACCAAAAGAACACCATACCCACAGCGAAGCATGGGGTGTCAGCATCATGTTTTGGCGCTGTTTTTCTTCTGCTGGAATTGGGGCCTTAGTCAAGGTAGAGGGAATAATGAACAGTTCCAAATACCAGACACACAAAACCTTCAGGTTTCTGCTAGAAAGCTGAACATGAAGAGGAACTTCATCTTTCAGCATGACAACGACCCAAAGCATACATCCAAATCAACAAAGGAATGGCTTCACCAGAAGAAGATTAAAGTTTTGGGATGGCCCAGCCAGAGCCCAAACCTGAATCCAATTCAAAATATGTGGGGTGATCTGAAGAGGACTCTGCACAGGAGATGCCCTCGCATTCTGACAGATTTAAAGTGTTTTTGCAAAGAAGAGTCAAGATGTGCCATGCTGAAAAACTCATACCCAAAAAGACTGAGTTCTGTAATAAAATAAAAAAGTGCTTCAATAAAGTATTAGTTTAAGGGTGTTCAAACTTATGCAACCATATTATTTTATTTTTTTATTTTTATTTCCCTTTACCTAAAAGATTTCAGTTTGTTTTTCAATTGTGTTGTACAGTTTATAGGTCACATCATTAAAGGTGGAAAAAGTTCTGAAATGATTTATCTTTGTCTCATTTTTTTACATCACAGAAACCTGACATTTTAACATGGGTATGTAGACTTTTTATATCCACTGTGTGTATATGTATATATATATATATATATATATATATATATATATATATATATATATATATATATATATATATATATATATATATATATATATATACCGTATACACTCACCGGCCACTTTATTAGGTACACCTGTTCAATTGCTTGGTAACACAAATTGCTAATCAGCCAATCACATGGCAGCAACTCAATGAATTTAGGCATCTATATGTGGGGAAGAAGACCTGTAGAAGTTCAAACTGAGCATCAGAATGGGGAAGAAAGGGGATTTAAGTGACTTTGAACATGGCATGGTTGTTGGTGCCAGACGGGCTGGTCTGAGTATTTAAAAGACTGCTGATCTACTGGCTTTTTCACGCAAAACCATCTCTAGGGTTTACAGAGAATGGTCCAAGAAAGAGAAAATATCCAGTGAGCGGTAGTTGTGTGTTCGAAAATGCCTTGTGGAGGTCAGAGAAGAATGGGCAAACTGGTTTGAGATGATAGAAATATAACAGTAACTCAAATAACCACTTGTTACAACCAAAGTATGCCAAATACCATCTCTGAATGCACAAAAAACGAAAATTGAAGCAGATGGGCTATAGCAGCAGAAGACCACACCTGGTGCCACTCTTGTCAGCTAAGAACAGGAAACTGAGAATACAATTTGCACAGGCTCACTAAAATTGGGCAATAGAAGATTGGAAAAACGTTGCCTGGTCTGATGAGCCTTGATTTCAGCTGTGACATTCAGATGGTAGGGTCAGAATTTGGCATAAACAACATGAAAGCATGGATCCATCCTGCCTTGTATTAATGGTTCAGGCTGCTGGTGGTGGTGTAATGGTGTGGGGGATATTTTCTTGGCACACTTTTGGCTCCTTAGTACCAATTGAGCATTGTTTAAACGGCACGGCCTAAATAGAGTATTGTTTCCGACCATGTCCATCCCTTTATGACTACAGTGTACCCATCTTCTGATGGCTACTTCCAGTAGGATAATGCACCATGTCACAAAGCTCAAATCATCTGAAACTGGTTTATTGAACATGGCAATGAGTTTACTGTACTCCAATGGCCTCCACAGTCACCAGATATCAATCCAATAGAGCACCTTTGGGATGTGGTGGTGCGGGAGATTTGCATCATGGATGTGCAGCCGACAAATCTGCAGCAACTGCGTAATGCTATCATGTCAATATTAACCAAAATGTCTGAGGAATGTTTCCAACACCTTGCTGAATCTATGCCATGAAGAATTAAGGCAGTTCTGAAGGCAAAAGCGGGTTAAACCCGGTACTAGCAAGGTGTACCTAATAAAGTGGCCGGTGAATATATATTATGTATGTGCATGTGTATATACATTTGTGATATGTGATAATTTTTATAGATGGTTTTAAAACTCTTACTTATTTAATAATGTTTTATCACCAATTAATATTATTATGTACTGTATATTGATATTATTTTGTGTGTATTATTTATATAGTAATCTCTGTACTATACTAGATATGTATGTATGTATGTATGTATGTACTGTATGTATATACAGTGTATATATATATATATATATATATATATATATACAGGGAGTGCAGAATTATTAGGCAAATGAGTATTTTGACCACATAATCCTCTTTATGCATGTTGTCTTACTCCAAGCTGTATAGGCTCGAAAGCCTACTACCAATTAAGCATATTAGGTGATGTGCATCTCTGTAATGAGAAGGGGTGTGGTCTAATGACATCAACACCCTATATCAGGTGTGCATAATTATTAGGCAACTTCCTTTCCTTTGGCAAAATGGGTCAAAAGAAGGACTTGACAGGCTCAGAAAAGTCAAAAATAGTGAGATATCTTGCCGAGGGATGCAGCACTCTTAAAATTGCAAAGCTTCTGAAGCGTGATCATCGAACAATCAAGCGTTTCATTCAAAATAGTCAACAGGGTCGCAAGAAGCGTGTGGAAAGACCAAGGCGCAAAATAACTGCCCATGAACTGAGAAAAGTCAAGCGTGCAGCTGCCAAGATGCCACTTGCCACCAGTTTGGCCATATTTCAGAGCTGCAACATCACTGGAGTGCCCAAAAGCACAAGGTGTGCAATACTCAGAGACATGGCCAAGGTAAGAAAGGCTGAAAGACGACCACCACTGAACAAGACACACAAGCTGAAATGTCAAGACTGGGCCAAGAAATATCTCAAGACTGATTTTTCTAAGGTTTTATGGACTGATGAAATGAGAGTGAGTCTTGATGGGCCAGATGGATGGGCCCGTGGCTGGATTGGTAAAGGGCAGAGAGCTCCAGTCCGACTCAGACGCCAGCAAGGTGGAGGTGGAGTACTGGTCTGGGCTGGTATCATCAAAGATGAGCTTGTGGGGCCTTTTCGGGTTGAGGATGGAGTCAAGCTCAACTCCCAGTCCTACTGCCAGTTTCTGGAAGACACCTTCTTCAAGCAGTGGTACAGGAAGAAGTCTGCATCCTTCAAGAAAAACATGATTTTCATGCAGGACAATGCTCCATCACACGCGTCCAAGTACACCACAGCGTGGCTGGCAAGAAAGGGTATAAAAGAAGAAAATCTAATGACATGGCCTCCTTGTTCACCTGATCTGAACCCCATTGAGAACCTGTGGTCCATCATCAAATGTGAGATTTACAAGGAGGGAAAACAGTACACCTCTCTGAACAGTGTCTGGGAGGCTGTGGTTGCTGCTGCACGCAATGTTGATGGTGAACAGATCAAAACACTGACAGAATCCATGGTTGGCAGGCTTTTGAGTGTCCTTGCAAAGAAAGGTGGCTATATTGGTCACTGATTTGTTTTTGTTTTGTTTTTGAATGTCAGAAATGTATATTTGTGAATGTTGAGATGTTATATTGGTTTCACTGGTAAAAATAAATAATTGAAATGGGTATATATTTGTTTTTTGTTAAGTTGCCTAATAATTATGCACAGTAATAGTCACCTGCACACACAGATATCCCCCTAAAATAGCTAAAACTAAAAACAAACTAAAAACTACTTCCAAAAATATTCAGCTTTGATATTAATGAGTTTTTTGGGTTCATTGAGAACATGGTTGTTGTTCAATAATAAAATTAATCCTCAAAAATACAACTTGCCTAATAATTCTGCACTCCCTGTATATATATATATATATATATATATATATATATATATATATATATATATATATATATATATATATATATATATATATATATATATATATATGTATTATTAATATAGAACTCTCTGTTCTATATTTTGGCTATATATACAGTATATGTATATGTATATATATATATATATATATATATATATATTATTGTTTTATTTACATGTAATACATTTTATTTTTATTCTAACTATTACACTTTATTCCAAATAATACAAATACAAATTACAAGAATGAAAGCAGTTACATGAAATATCAATTGCATAACAAGACGTTTCTTGATTACACTTATTGTGTGAATTTTAACTTATAAACAGATAACAAGTTAAATTATCTAAAGAGAAAGAAAAAGAAACATAAATATAAAAAATGAAATGAAGGTTTGTTCATTACTTTTGCAATACAGTTCTTTGAGTGCTAATGAGTAAGTAAGATTCATGCAGGGTGAGCTTAGGGTGGGCGGTCATTGCATATCTGATTAAGTCTGAGTGTTCTCTCTAAGGCATTTAGCATGGGGCCACCTGATGTGTCTGAAGGAGGGCCAGAGAGTTAACGTTATGCGGGTGTTGTTCAGAAATGTACTGCTCCCATATGGCTTGGGCTGTAATGAAAGAGTCCCTTGTGTCACATTGGTAGGATCTATATTCTTCAAGTTCAATCATTTCTGAGACTCTCTGTCTCCATGTGTCCATGTTTGGGAGTGGGTCTGACTTCCATTGTTTGGCTATCAAAGACTTGGCGCTGTTGGTAAAAATCCTAAACAAAATGTTGTGAGCTTTGGTAGGGAGTTTGAGATGTTTATTAAGTAGCATTATCAAAGGGTCTAGTGGGAGGGTAGTCTGGAAGGCCACTTTGGCCTCTGCAACTATGTTCCTCCAAAACCTATTGACACTGTTGCACCACCACCACATGTGTCCTATCCCACTCACATGGCCGCATCTCCAACACTTGTTGTTGGTTGATGGATATAGTTTATGAATTCATCTAGATGTGAGATACCAGTTGTGTAGAATTTTGTAATTCAGCTCTAATATTGATGCTGATGAAGACAAAGTTTTAGTGTTATTGAATATACTAATAACTGTTTGCGGAAGGATAATAACTCCCATCTCTCTCTCCCATAACTCTATAGACTGTGGAAGGTTTCCTGGAGGGGGCGAAGTCAAAAGACAGTGCAGTTTGGTCAGCGTATGCTTAAGCGCTGTTGGGGAGATGAACATTTTTTCTAGGTTAGTGAGTGCTAACTATTACACTTTAGCCTTTTTTGAAGGCCTTTTGATTTCAATCACTGAGTATTTCCTTCTTATGAATTTTTAGGACATCCCCTGGTCTATTACTTGATTCTGTCTTGGGTCCCTTGCTTTTTGGATTCCAGTACCACTTATATGCTGATGATACCCAAATCTATCTTTCCCTCTTTATTCAACCAGATTACCAACTGTTTCTCTGCAGTTTTCTGTTGGATGTCCTTTTACTACCACCAACTCAAACTAAAACTGAGCTGTTTCTGATTCCCACTCTCCAAGACATTTGACACCTGACATCTCTCATACAGTTGTCAACTCTATTCTCAAAACCTTACCCCCAGGTCCGCTGTCTTGGGGGTCACACTTGACTCTAAACGCACAATCACTCTACACACCTACGCAACATTGCCAGAATCCAACTTTTCCTTACTCAATAAACTACAAAAATAGCTACTGTAATCTAATTCTAAATGGCTTTCCCAAACACCACCATTCCCATCTCCAATCTATTATGAATGCTTCAGCTAGACTCATCCACCTAAGTCGCAATCTACATCGGCTGCTCTGCTCTGCTAGTCTCTACAATAAATACCCATACACTCTAGAATACAATTCAAAGTATTAACACTAACCTGTAAAGCACTCAGTAGCCTCACTCCCAACTATATTTCCTCTCTCAACTGCAAATATTTCCCGATCCATCCTCTTTGATCATCCTTTGATGTCTCTCCTCTCCTATTATCTCTACGTCCCTCTCTTGCCTCCAAAACTTCTCATGAGCTGCTTTTGTTCACTGGAACTCTCTACCCTCATCCATCTGACTAACTCCAACCTTGTATAGCTTCAAACGCTCTGTGAAAACCCCCCTGTTCAGAGAGGCTTACCATCTCTCCTCTGTTTTTCATCCTATCAAAAATAAATGTTAAAGGGACAGTCTACACCAGAATTTTTTATGTTTTAAAAGATAGATAATCCCTTTATTACCCATTTCCCAGTTTTGCATAACCAACACAGTTATATTAATATACTTTTAACCTCTGTGATTATCTTGTATCTAAGCCTCTGCAACTTCTCGTGCACGAGCACAGTTATGTATATGAAATACGTGAACTAGCACCCTCTAGTGGTGAAAAACGAATGCAATCTGAAAGAGGTGGGCTTCAAGGTCTAAGAAATTAGCATATGAACCTCCTAGGTTAAGATTTCAACTAAGAATACCAAGAGAACAATGCAAAATTGGTGATAAAAGTAAATTGGAAAATTGTTTAAAATTACATGCTCTATCTGAATCATGAAAGTTTATTTTGACCTAGACTGTCCCTTTAAACTGCCTTGACTCACTGCTGCAACTACGACTTGACAAGCTACCCCAAACCTAATGTTTCTGCACTCTCAACCATATAGAATGTAAGCTCATTGGAGCAGGGCCCCCTGCCGTACTAAATTTGCTTAGCCTGTTATGTTTTTGTATCTTATCACAAATCCTTGTCATTGTACACCCCTATCTCTGTACATAGCGCTGCAGAATTTTATAGCGCTAAACAAATAAATAATAATAATAATTCCCCTTACACCTCAAGAGTGCCCAAGCTTTGTCTACAACTTGATTAAAAGAGTCCTATGTTTCTCCTACTTGTGAAATAGAATTCACTGAAGAACAAAGTCTAAGGCCCTAAGAAACAATATTATAAACAGTTACCACAATATCTAATTTCCTCAATATATGTAAACTATGAGAAGTAAATAAGACAAAAGACACCACATACAAAGAATATGTTTAATTTACACTCATTAGAACACATTTCCTTACAGACAAAATAGAGAATTAGCTGCCTATGTTTATGAAATTAGATTTTTCATGCAACATCATAAATATTTAATTACAACCTCTAAAATATATTTAAGAACTTTAAATAGCAGCAGCCAGGCTTTATGAAAATAAACTGTATGATATGCAATATGGCTGTTACATCATCAGCACCCGAGTTTAGTATGAAAGGCATTCTGACTGTGTGTAGAACCATCTTTAAAGGTCCTTTTGCAATGCACTTACAACCTGCGTGTTTAAGGTTGTAAAGTACAATACCAGCTTACAATGTAGTTTTTTTTTATTTTCAAATAACTTAATTTAATGTCTGGCTTGTGAAAACATTGGCACAACTATCTTTGAAGTATTTTACATATGTTTGTATGTTTGCATGAATATATGTAGGTATGCTTGTGTATGTAAATACATAAATCTGCAAGCTACTTTTGGATGTGATTCTTACAATCTATTTAGTTGATTATTGGGAATAAAGGCAGCTGTCAAGAAGGCATGGAAAGTGAGGTATTATATGTCATGTTAACAGTTACAAAGCTCTCTGCTTAGCATTTTCAACTTGCCATTATATGAGACAAATAAGGCTTAGTGTTTCAGATCAATAAGCATGAGTCATGCAGAGACATTCAACTGTGTATTCTCTAAAGTCAAACATGGTGGTTTTGTGAGCTTAATATCTACCAGGACAGATGCAGGTCACAAAACGGTGCATGCATTTATCTGGGGGTGGAAGGATATATTAGGAACATTTGCAGCTTTAGAAGGGCTCTTGTTTTAGTGCAAAAAACTCAGCCTGGAGACTGTGCTCCAGTAAAAACGTACATCCTTAGCTACACTTACACACAGAAATACTGCTTAATTAAAGGGACAGTTTGGAATTGCATGTTCTGTCTGAATCAAGAAAGTTTAATTCTGACTGTCCCTTTATTTATAGAAAGAAATGAAACTATAATGCAAAGTGACTAATAACTGTGCTTTATCTACACCTATGATCTGGCCAAGACCAACTTACACTGTGTCTCACCCATGTTCAGCCCAGCAGAGTGTAACAGAATGAGATATGGGAGAAAATTATTTAATAAATGAATTTGTATTGTGAATGTTAATTCAGCAATTTTCTTTGCAACAGATATGAACCTCATTCTGCATGTCTTATGAACAGTTCTATATAAATATTGTAACTGAAATAAAACAATATTAAAATAAAAAAATATTTTTTAAACATTCAAATTTTCAATGTTTAACACTGCAGGCTTTTGTAAATTAAGAAAACTTCAGAAACAAACCATATGAATATAATGTTCTCATCTCTTTAGACTGTGGTCCAATATGTTTCTGTACTGCTGAAAACAATCACTGTGTTGTATATAGTAATTACTGCATACTAAGGTACACACTCGGAGACTCAGTCTCCCGTATTTTCCATGAAAAATAATTTAATCGCTTATTAGGATCTAGTCATAATTCACAAATACAATGTTGCATCATTTGACATTTCCAAAGAATCTATTGCTAAAGAAACTAAGTAGCTTTGGTTAGTTTGAGAAAGTACCAGCTATTTTAGTGCAGACTCTAAGACCCAAAGCTATATTAAATAAAATCAGTTTTCTTTCAATAAAAATTAATAAATGAAATATATCTGCTTACATATAAACCCCGGTTGAGCGCTACTCTGTTTTTATTTATGCAAATTATGACCATGAGGGAAGTCTCCCTGAGGGTGTTGCGGGAAGCCAGACGTGGACCCCGTTGCTCATTGTGCCTAGAGGGATATGTCTGCACCTCACTGACGAGGCCCACAATAGGCCGAAATGTACGTCTGGGCTTTTTCTGTTTCTCTCGTTCAGTGAAGGATTGCCTGGTATTTCGGGGCTGGACTGCACTGTTAAGTCAGGATCAGACTGATATGCTTCAGGAAAGTTCTTCTCTGTGAAAGGCACATGTTGAGCAAAAAGAGGTTGCATCCTTATCGCAACCTTGGTATACAAGTGATTGGTAAAAAAACGTTTAACCAGAGAATCTTAACATGGCTGAAATTTGTTTAGCTCGCCCTATACTCTGAATGAACTAAAAAACAGTGTGCTATGATTACAGTACAATTGGTTAGTTAAGCATATAAAAGTCAGAAGAGAAGGTAGCACAAATGTAAAGAAAAAAAACTAAGTACTTAAGAAAGGATTTTTCTTTAAACTTGGAATGCTGTCTTCTCAACTGATTTTAATATACTGTTTGTGAATCTAAGGGGGGCAACCTGAAGTTCTAACAACTGTGAATTAAATTTAACATTGTATTGCTGAGGAATGGTAAAGCTGGAGTGCTGATTCTTGCTTTCTTGAAGTGGTTAATTAAGTGTTACCCTTAAGCTCAACACAAAAAGCGCTGGAAAATGCTGCGCTCTTGGAGACCTGAATTAAAGTGTTAATGTTTGAATATAAGCGAATCAAAACATGTTAAATTTCTTAAAATAAAGAATTTTACTCACATTCATACATTAAATATAAATTTAAAGTATTTTTATATACTTTTCCCTTTTTTACTTGTACAAAAAGATTGCCTTAATATTCTGCAAATCTTTCTGAAAAGCGGATCTTTGGCATATTGCACGAGGAATAGATAGGGGGTACCAGGAGGTCAAGGATGGTGATTTAGGGAAAAAAACCAAAAATCATACAAAAACCTTTTCATATATGTGTAAATCTATTCCAAGAGTTTATTACTATTTATGTAAGGCTATTGCAAATAGCTCTTAATTTACTGTCCCATTTATTAACATATCTAGCTGGAAGTAGACTTATTCTAATGTTGTTTGTTAATCAATAATTATAACCAGAAAGTAAACATTTATTAGATATGGTGAAATAATTCATAATTTATTATTCCTTTGTCAAAGCATATAACAAATTTGCTATTTTTTGCTGTTAAAAAGTAATTATCAGAACAAACTGAATGCTTTTTATATGTTGCTTCCATGAAGGTCGGCAAAAAAACTTAAAAAATCCTATTCCCTATATTTTTTATGTATTTAACCATATCTTTCTGTTATACCATGTATGTAACATGGATGGTTTTTCTAATATAAACTATTGTAATTGACAAAAATAGTGGGTTTAGTACAAAGTTTTACAGGGAACAGAAATTAATTGGAATTTAGCCATTAAATTACTTATGCAAATGTCTGATTCATTTTTCTTTTTGGTAGATTTTTGTGTGTATTACTGTAGCATTATCCCCCAAATCACGTAAAACTAAAGCCTTTCTGTGACCTAAGATAATGGTTTTAAAAACCCTTTTACATAAAAAGAAAGTATTATCCATAAAAGTGCACTCAAATTACATTAATCTGATTAAAGAATAAAAAAAAACTAATTGCAATAAGTTACTGCACAGATACAAGGGTACAAAAGCTAAAACAGGAGTTCAAATAATTAGTTGTGCTCTCAGGATCTACTTGAAGCAAAAGGGCTGAAAAGACGTAAAACAAATAATAAAAAAAGCGACCGGTAATGTTATATGTTGTAATAAATATACTCGAACATAATTGCATTTTTGCAACAGTACATGAGCATACATGAATACAATGGATGTAAACGATATGGTTTTAACATTTTTTGCTTCAAGAAAATTTCCCGTTGTAAAAAGATTCCAGTTTATTTCTGCTACTGAATTTAAAGGGACAGTTTACTCCAAAACTGTTATTGTTTAAAAGGATAGATAGCGCCTTTACTACCTATTCCCCAGCTTTGCATAACCAATATTGTTATATTAATATACTTTATGACATCTAACACTCTAAATCTCAAGTACGCTTTATCTCAATCTATTTTATAAGCTTTTCAGAGAGGGGGGCATATTTATCAAGCTACGAACGGAGCTTGATGCCCCATGTATCGGCTCGCCAGAAACACAAGTTATGAAGCAGCGGTCTAAATACCACTGCTCCATAACCTGTCCGCCTGCTCTGAGGCGGGGGACAGACATCGCCGAAAATCAACCCGATCCAGTACGATCGGGTTGATTGACACCCCCTGCTGGTGGCTGATTGGCCGCAAATCTGCAAGGGACGGCGTTGCACCAAAAGTTCACAAGAACTGCTGGCTGCTGGTGCAATGATAAATGCCGACAGCGTATACTGTCGGCATTTATCGATGTGCGGCTGACATGGTTCACTATAGCAGATCATGTCCGTCTGCACAATGATAAATGGACCCTGAGCTACTTAATGTTTACCATAAAGATACCATTGTGCTTACTCCTGTGGAGTTACAAATGAGAATGCATTGATTGGCTAAAAAGCAAATCATAAAAAGCCCTGAGATAAGGAGCAGTCTGCAGAGGCTTAGATACAAAGTAATCACAGTGGTAAAAAATACATTAATATAACTGTGTTGGTTATGCAAAACTAGGGAATGTATAATAAAGGGATTATCTTTTTAAACAATGACAGCTTTGGAGTAGTCTGTCCCTTTAAAGGAATAATAAAGAAATGATGTATATGCTTTGTATATAGCAATAATTATATACCGAATTAAAAAGGATCTGCATAGAAAAAAAGCCCTGCACTTTCTGTTATTATTGACATTTGTCTAGCTATCAATAATGGTTTTCAAGCCGTCAAACCTGAGCTGCAACATTTAAGTGGCTGAAGATTGGACTTCTTATACTGTGATACTCTCACAAAATAAGGGATGAGGAGACTGGTGGCTTAAAGGGACAGTCAAGTAAAAAATAAACTTTCATGAATTAGATAGGGCATGCAATAAAATAACTTTCCAATTTACTTTTTTCATCAAGTTCACTTTGTTCTCTTGGTATTCTTTGTTAAAAATTAAACCTAGGTAGGATCAAACTGATTTCTAAGCTGTTGAAGGCCGCCTCTTGGTGCATTTTTACCGTTTATTACCGTTATACATTGCTAGTTCATGTGTGCCATAAGATAACATTGTGCTAAAATCCATTGAGTTATTTATGAGTCAGCACTGATTGGCTAAAATGCAAGTCTGTCGAATGAAATGAGATAAGGGGGCAGACTGCAGAGGCTTAGATACAAGATAATCACAGAGGTAAAATGTGTATAATTATATAACAGTGTTGGTTACGCAAATGATAAATAAAGGAATTATCTATATTTTTAAGTAATTTTTTTTCAAGTAGACTGTCCCTTTAATCAGCTATCAATAATGGCTTGTGAGCAATAAAATCTGAGTAGCAACACTCCAGTATCTTAAGTACTGAGGCAGCACCAAAGTAGTTGTTCATAAATCCTAACATTTCCCATAGATTCTCCGTGGCGGAGTTGCTATATTCGGAGGGTGGGATTACATCCTAAAATAGGTGTGGTTGGGCAGGGAATAGACAGTAGTGGATGGGAAAAAAGATGGATTTGTGCAGGTAAGGGGCTGACAAGGAAGAAGAAACATAACCATAATACTCATATCCCCTATCAACGAGGGATTCCCCATCAGCCTTTTTTGCATCTAATTATTGGAAATTTGTTGCATACAAAAAAATACAAATCAAAAACTGCTTACAATTCAAAATCATAAGATTCTGTCATTCCTCCCTCACAATCAATCACCTTCTACAAAAGAAGGTGGGGCCACGGTTTTCAGGAAAAGACTGAAATGGTCTTTATTAGTACCAGCAACAATAGAAACCAATGCTTGAACCCCACTTTACCCCCTTGTCTATAAATTATGTTATAACATTGTTCAATTCCTCTAATGCAGCTTAAAGGGACAGTCTATACCAGAATTTTTATTGTTTAAAAAGATAATCCCTTTTTTTACCCATTCTCCAGTTTTGCATAACCAACACAGTTATATTAATATGTTTTACCTCTGTGATAAATTTCTATCTAAGCCTCTGCAGACTGCCCCCTTATCCCAGTGCTTTTGATAGACATGCAGTTTAGCCAACCAGTGCAGACTCCTAAATAACTCCACAGGAGTGAGCACAATGCTATCTATATGACACACATGAACTAGTACTGTCTAACTGTGAAAAACTTTCAAAATGCTCTGAGCTTAGAGGCGGTTTTCAACGGTTTAGAAATAAGTTTTGAACCTACCTAGGTTTAGCTTTTTTTAAATAGCACCAAGGGAACAAAGCAACTTTAATGATAAAAGTCAATTTGAAAGTTGTTTAAAATTGCATGCCCTATCTGAATCATGAAAGTTTAATTTTGACTAGACTGTCCCTTTAAACTGTGAGTTACTTCAAGTGAAGGAAAATGTTAGTTCTGGTAAACATCAGCAGAGATTAGTGCATTGATATCCATAGAGATTTTATAGGTTTTTGTGAGTTGGGAATGGCTGCATCATCACAGCATGATAGTCTGTTGTACCACATTAAAGCTAATATTAATGAGATAATTATAAACTAAGTAGTTCAGTTAGGAGAGACAGAGTCTACAAACACCCACATAAGTCCATGATTAAAAATGTTTTCATTAAGTGGACAGAAGAGTTTATAAATTATATATTGAGTGGCTATTGTTGGTTTTCCAGAGCCTGTGGTCTCTATCAGGAAGCCCGGTGAGAAAAACAAAAAGTAAAAATAAGTACAGAAGATTACAGGACAAATTGATTTTCACTAACAAACACATCTATCCATACATACATTCATGCATACTAAAGAATGCAAGGTCCCAATCACATGGTAATAATACTATTATACTATTATAGTGTTATACTCTTCGGGGGTTGGGTTTTAGAATTTGCTTGGAAAACTCTGGTATTGACATCTTTTTTTTTTTATAATTTTATAAACAAACTGAAAAGTTAATATTTTTGTAAAATAGAAAAACTTACATATCTTACATTTTATTCATAATTAGCTCACTCTTCCTGAGTTATCCTACAAAGACACATCAGATAATATGACAAATTTTAACTATGTCACATAGGGGGGTAGTTACCAAGCCGTCAACCTCAAATACGCTTGAATTCCGCAGCGTATTTGTGGCGAGGCTGATTCGCCTTAGTTATCAAAGGCTACAGACCGGCAAAAGTAGAAATTTTGTGACGTAAACTTCGATCCGCCGGACTCCGTCCGACACAGATCGATTCTTACGTCACTCCAGATGTTCCGCACACAAGTACGGCACAATCTGACTACTTTTGCTAGTTATCAAAAAACTAGCAGGTACGCTCGGCACTTTTACGGCCCAGCGTACCTGGTTTTCAATCCGCCACCCTGGAGGCGGCGGATCCCATAGGAATCAATGGGAGTCTGACCATAGCGAAAGTACAAGTTCGCTGCTGACAGATATCCCATTGATTTCTATGGGAGCTGTCTACACCTAACACCCTAACATGTACCCCGAGTCTAAACACCTCTAATCTGTCCCCCCCTACACCGCCGCAACTAAATAAAATGATTAACCCCTAAACCGCCGCTCCCGGAGCCCACCGCAAGCTACTCTATACCTATTAACCCCTAAACCGCCACTCCCTGACCCTGCCGCAACTATAATAAGTGTATTAACCCCTAAACCGCCGCTACCTGACCCTGCCGCAACCTATATTAAATTTATTAACCCCTATCCTGCCCCCCCTACACCGTCGCCACCTATAATAAATTTATTAACCCCTATCCTGCCCCCCACTACACCTCCGCCACTGTAATAAAATTATTAACCCCTAAACCTAAGTCTAACCCTAACCCTAACACCCCCCTAACTTAAATATTAATTAAATAAATCTAAATAATATTTCTATTATTAACTAAGTTAATCCAATTTAAAACTAAATACTTACCTATAAAATAAACCCTAATATAGCTACAATATAAATAATAATTATATTGTAGCTATTTTAGGATTTATTTTTATTTTACAGGTACCTTTCAATTTATTTTAACTAGGTACAATAGCTATTAAATAGTTATTAACTATTTAATAGCTCACCTAGCTAAAATAAAGAGAAATGTACCTGTAAAATAAAAACTAACCTAAGTTACAATTACACCTAACACTACACTACACTTAAATAAATTATTCCTATTAACTCCAAATCTAGGCCTAAGTTAATCCTATTTAAAACTAAATACTTACCTGTAAAATAAACCCTAAGATAGCTACAGTATAATTAATAATTACATTGTAGCTATCTTAGGATTTATATTTATTTTACAGGTAACTTTGTATTTATTTTAGCTAGTTAGAATAGTTATTAAATAGTTATTAACTATTTAATAACTACCTAGCTAAAAGAAATACAAAATTACCTGTAAAATAAATCCTAACCTAAGTTACAATTAAACCTAACACTACACTATCATTAAATAAATTAAATAAACTACCTACAAATAACTACAATTAAATACAATTACATAAACTAACTAAAGTACAAAAAAATAAAAAAAGCTAAGTTACAAAAAATAAAAAAAATAAGTTACAAACATTTAAAAAATATTACAACAATTTTAAGCTACTTACACCTAATCTAAGCCCCCTAATAAAATAACAAACCCCCCAAAATAAAAAAATGCCCTACCCTATTCTACATTAAAAAAGTTCAAAGCTCTTTTACCTTACCAGCCCTTAAAAGGGCCTTTTGTGGGGGCATGCCCCAAAGAGTTCAGCTCTTTTGCCTGTAAAAGAAAAATACAACCCCCCAATATTAAAACCCAGCACCCACATACCCCTAATCTAACCCAAACCCCCCTTAAAATAACCTAACACTAATCCCCTGATGATCATCCTACCTTTAGTTGTCTTCACTCAGCCGAGCCACCGATGGAACTGAAGAGGACATCCGGACCGGCAGAAGTGATCATCCAAGGGGCGCTGAAGAAATCTTCCATCCGATGAACTGATCCTCCAAGCGGCGCTGAAGAAATCTTCCATCCGGGCGAGGTCATCTTCCAAGAGGCGCTGAAGAAGTCTTCTATCCGGGCGAGGTCATCTTCGAAGCCGGGTCCTGAATCTTCATCCCGCCGACGCGGAACATCCTTCTTTCCCGACGGACTACCGACAAATGAAGGCTCCTTTAAGGGACGTCATCCAAGATGGCGTCCCTTCAATTTCCGATTGGCTGATAGGATTCTATCAGCCAATCGGAATTAAGGTAGGAAAAATCTGATTGGCTGATGGAATCAGCCAATCAGATTCAAGTTCAATCCGATTGGCTGATCCAATCACCCAATCAGATTGAGCTCGCATTCTATTGGCTGATCGGCAGGATGAAGATTCAGGACCCGGCTTCGAAGATGACCTCGCCCGGATAGAAGACTTCTTCAGCGCCTCTTGGAAGATGACCTCGCCCGGATGGAAGATTTCTTCAGCGCCGCTTGGAGGATCACTTCATTGAATGGAAGATTTCTTCAGCGCCCCTTGGATGATCACTTCTGCCGGTCCGGATGTCCTCTTCAGTTCCATCGGTGGCTCGGCTGAGTGAAGACAACTAAAGGTAGGATGATCTTCAGGGGATTAGTGTTAGGTTATTTTAAGGGGGGTTTGGGTTAGATTAGGGGTATGTGGGTGGTGGGTTTTAATGTTGGGGGGGGTTGTATTTTTCTTTTACAGGCAAAAGAGCTGAACTCTTTGGGGCATGCCCCCACAAAAGGCCCTTTTAAGGGCTGGTAAGGTAAAAGAGCTTTGAACTTTTTTAATGTAGAATAGGGTAGGGCATTTTTTTATTTTGGGGGGGTTTGTTATTTTATTAGGGGGCTTAGATTAGGTGTAAGTAGCTTAAAATTGTTGTAATATTTTTTTAAATGTTTGTAACTTATTTTTTTTATTTTTTGTAACTTAGCTTTTTTTATTTTTTGTACTTTAGTTAGTTTATGTAATTGTATTTAATTGTAGTTATTTGTAGGTAGTTTATTTAATTTATTTAATGATAGTGTAGTGTTAGGTTTAATTGTAACTTAGGTTAGGATTTATTTTACAGGTAATTTTGTATTTCTTTTAGCTAGGTAGTTATTAAATAGTTAATAACTATTTAATAACTATTATAACTAGCTAAAATAAATACAAAGTTACCTGTAAAATAAATATAAATCCTAAAATAGCTACAATGTAATTATTAATTATATTGTAGCTATCTTAGGGTTTATTTTACAGGTAAGTATTTAGTTTTAAATAGGAATAATTTATTTAAGTGTAGTGTAGTGTTAGGTGTAATTGTAACTTAGGTTAGTTTTTATTTTACAGGTACATTTCTCTTTATTTTAGCTAGGTAAGCTATTAAATAGTTAATAACTATTTAATAGCTATTGTACCTAGTTAAAATAAATTGAAAGGTACCTGTAAAATAAAAATAAATCCTAAGATAGCTACAATATAATTATTATTTATATTGTAGCTATATTAGGGTTTATTTTATAGGTAAGTATTTAGTTTTAAATAGGATTAACTTAGGCCTAGATTTGGAGTTTGGCGGTAGCCGTGAAAACCAGCGTTAGAGGCTCCTAATGCTGGTTTTAGGCTACCGCCGGTATTTGGAGTCATTGAAAAAAGGTCCAACGCTCACTTTTCAGCCGCGACTTTTCCATACCGCAGATCCCCTTACGTCAATTGCGTATCCTATCTTTTCAATGGGATCTTCCTAACTCCGGTATTTAGAGTCGTGTCTGAAGTGAGCGTTAGAATTCTAACGACAAAACTCCAGCCGCAGAAAAAAGTCAGTAGTTAAGAGCTTTCTGGGCTAACGCCGGTTCATAAAGCTCTTAACTACTGTGCTCTAAAGTACACTAACACCCATAAACTACCTATGTACCCCTAAACCGAGCCCCCCCCCCCACATCGCCGCCACTCGATTAAATTTTTTAACCCCTAATCTGCCGACCGCCACCTACGTTATACTTATGTACCCCTAATCTGCTGCCCCTAACACCGCCGACCCCTATATTATATTTATTAACCCCTAACCTGCCCCCCACAACGTCGCAGCCAGCTACCTACAATAATTAACCCCTAATCTGCCGACCGCAAAGAGCCGCCACCTACGTTATCCTTATGTACCCCTAATCTGCTGCCCCTAACACCGCCGACCCCTATATTATATTTATTAACCCCTAATCTGCCCCCCTCAACGTCGCCTCTACCTGCCTACACTTATTAACCCCTAATCTGCCGAGCGGACCGCACCGCTACTACAATAAAGTTATTAACCCCTAATCCGCCTCACTAACCCTATAATAAATAGTATTAACCCCTAATCTGACCTCCCTAACATCGCCGACACCTAACTTCAATTATTAACCCCTAATCTGCCGACTGGAGCTCACCGCTATTGTAATAAATGTATTAACCCCTAAGGCTAAGTCTAACCCTAACACTAACACCCCCCTAAATTAAATATAATTTTAATCTAACGAAATTAATTAACTCTTATTAAATAAATTATTCCTATTTAAAGCTAAATACTTACCTGTAAAATAAACCCTAATATAGCTACAACATAAATTATAATTATATTATAGCTATTTTAGGATTAATATTTATTTTACAGGTAACTTTGTATTTATTTTAACCAGGTACAATAGCTATTAAATAGTTAAGAACTATTTAATAGGGCCTTCAAGGAGGGGAAACCCAGCACCCCCCCCCGGGGAACCGGGGTAAGCAGAGTAAGAATCGTACCTCTGCATTCACTCAGAGTTGTGCCTATATCTACCTCCAGCAAACCCCCATGGATGAGCTATATCTGGTTGTGAAAGCTCTGATGGAGAAACGGGACGCATTGATACGTGAGAGAACTGACCGCATAGTTGCGCAGCAAGCCGCATCAGGCCGGATGGAAATCGCAACTATTTACGGCAATATATTGCAGAGTGAGCCGCCAACATTCCCACATCGCAGTCTGAGCCCTTCGAGTAAAGGAGAACAAGCACAAAATGTACCTGAAGTTAGTGCAGACCGGCACCTCTTGGTTTTAGGGGATCAGTGGTGCTATCAGCCTGAGGGTCAAATACAGAGTTCCGGTCCAGGGCTGGCCCTGTTCACTGCCTGGGGGGATGCGGCCGGTTTCCCTGGGTGGGGGATGGAGCCCCCTGACCGGATTTCACTTCAGTACCGCAGCGGCCTTTCCTGGGAGTGCAATGGCTGGCGCATGGGTGAGATTTATCCCTCATATCTTCTCAGCTGTCCAAGTCCAATGGAGACCGGGAGGTCTTTACTCCCACCCTGCCGCTATGATCAGACAGGCATTGGGTGACTCCGTAAGAGCAGGGGTTGAGGCTGGACTATCGGGTCCAGCACTAAAAACTCTGCTTTCCCTTGTATTGAGGATCCGGACTGTTCTATATAGAATATGTGGGCCGATTGGTGCCGGGTAGATTTGACTGTTCTACCGAGATTGGAACTGAGGTGCCATAAGTGCATAACTCTGATGACGACCTTGCTCCCTGATATGAACTTTTTATGATTCCTAACTAGACCTAGCTATCTGTGGCCTTTAATATAAGAATTACATGCCTTAGTCTCACATAGTTAAGCTTTGCAGCCTACATTGTGCGTAGAGGTACTAGCATAGTTATTTATAATGTTTTGTTTTTTTTGTCTACAGAACTCAGGCTCTAATAATTGGGGTAATGTGACCATAGTGGGGGTGGGTGTCCCATCTGTGCTCTGCATGCTGCGATCTATAATGTGTACTAGAAACATTAAGTGTTGGTATTTCTCATCTGTATGTGAGGGAGGTGCATGGGTCACTACTATAGAACTGTTTTTGATTTAAATCTATGACATGTGAAAAGTCTATCTGTTATGGTTGCCTGTTCTATTGTTCCTTTTCCAGCCTCTTTATTTATCTAGATAGGTTATATGATCGGGCTAACAAGGTTGATGGCATGTTAAATGTTTTACACATATTACTATGTATTTCCCCTCCTGGGTAATTATACACCCCTCCGTGGGTTGCACATCATGGTGTAGGAGCCCAGGGGGGCCATTAGATAATTGAGGGGTTGGCATGAAGAAAAACAGTGTATTGAGACCTTCACATACTAAATCTTACCAACATGAGGCCCAGAAGTGACACATAATAATTTAGAGACCAAACTCATTTTTTACTGTGTGGTCTAATATAATTATTTACCATGGGTGTCAGACAGAGGTATGCATGTTGAAGTACAGCGGGATTGTGAGAATGTTTGTTTAGGCTGCCACTCACAGCAACACTACCATAGGCTCTGATACTATAGTTAGGAAAATATAGAACCCACTAGACTTTAGTAGATTCAGAAAACTTTTTATGTATAATAACCCTAGCAGGTTTTTTCACAAGCTTATAAGGTGCCTAATAACACCACTAATATGTATATAGAACCATATTAAGACGCTGGGTCCTAAAGGGCCCTTGTAGTTATAACCCCCCACATCTATTTGCAATTATTTTCATCAACCGTGGCCCAAGAGGGCCCACTAATTTCTCTAAGGAGCTGTGTTCCATTCATATTTATGAATAGATTAGGGAGGTTTTTGAAATAAAGCGTATAGAACTTATATTATTAAATGTGTTGGTATACTGTTTTATGTCTTGATACAAATATTATGGACACTTAAAGGCCTACATCTCTGTATCTGGAGCCTCAGTATGAAAGATAGGCCGTAGTACTATTACAGTTTATTAACCTAGTTTATGGTGTCCAAACTAAACTCTATGTATTATAAGTTCTGCTGTATATATCAAGGACAGGTATAAGCCTGCATATGTCATGAATTGGTAATTGAAATTGGGCTAATCATAAGTTGGATGTTTTAATCTGTGTTATCTGTCCTGTTGAAAATATATTTAGGTAAAACGAGGTGATATACATGGCTAGAAAATCTACCTTTGGGCTAGGATATACTCAGATGCTACAGATATGAGGACATGCTTGCTTAATGTATCATGTAGATCCTGATGTATGTCACACGGGCATGTTGCCATGATGTTTTTCTTTGAAATTGCACTTCTGTTTGTCATATTACCTCAATAAAAATTATTTAAAAAAAAAATAAATAAATAACTATTTAATAGCTAAAATAGTTAAAATAATTACAAATTTACCTGTAAAATAAATCCTAACCTAAGTTACAATTATACCTAACACTACACTATCAATAAATAAATTAAATAAAATACCTATAATTATCTACAATTAAACCTAACACTACACTATCAATAAATAAATTAAATACAATTCCTACAAATAAATACAATGAAATAAACTAACTAAAGTACAAAAAATAAAAAAGAACTAAGTTACAAAAAATAAAAAAATATTTACAAACATTAGAAATATATTACAACAATTTTAAACTAATTACACCTACTCTAAGCCCCCTAATAAAATAACAAAGCCCCCCAAAATAAAAAAAATGCCCTACCCTATTCTAAATTAATAAAGTTCAAAGCTCTTTTACCTTACCAGCCCTGAACAGGGCCCTTTGCGGGGCATGCCCCAAGAAGTTCAGCTCTTTTGCCTGTAAAAA
This sequence comes from Bombina bombina, assembly GCF_027579735.1. Taxonomy (NCBI): domain Eukaryota; kingdom Metazoa; phylum Chordata; class Amphibia; order Anura; family Bombinatoridae; genus Bombina; species Bombina bombina. The sequence goes on from NC_069502.1 coordinate 1,197,598,389, forward strand.
AAAACATACAATACCCCCCCCGCCAACATTACAACCCACCACCCACATACCCCTAATCTAACCCAAACCCCCCTTAAATAAACCTAACACTAAGCCCCTGAAGATCAACCTACCTTGAGTCGTCTTCACCCAGCCGAGCCAAATTCTTCATCCAAGCGGAGCAAGAAGAGGTCCTCCATCCGGTAGAAGTCTTCATCCAAGCGGGGCAGAAGAGGTCTTCCATCCAATTGAAGTGTTCATCCAAGCGGCATCTTCTATCGTCATCCATCCGGAGCGGAGCGGCAGCATCCTGAAGACGCGGAACATCCATCCTGGCCGACGACTGAACGACGAATGACGGTTCCTTTAAATGACGTCATCCAAGATGGCGTCCCTCAAATTCTGATTGGCTGATAGGATTCTATCAGCCAATCGGAATTAAGGTAGGAATATTCTGATTGGCTGATGGAGTCAGCCAATCAGAATCAAGTTCAATCCGATTGGCTGATCCAATCAGCCAATCAGATTGAGCTCGCATTCTATTGGCTGATCGGAACAGCCAATAGAAGGCAAGCTCAATCTGATTGGCTTATTTTACAGGTAAATTTGTAATTATTTTAACTATTTTAGCTATTAAATAGTTCTTAACTATTTAATAGCTATTGTACCTGGTTAAAATAAATACAAAGTTACCTGTAAAATAAATATTAATCCTAAAATAGCTTTAATATAAATATAATTTATATTGTAGCTATATTAGGATTTATTTTACAGGTAAGTATTTAGCTTTAAATAGGAATAATTTATTTAATAAGAGTTAATTAATTTCGTTAGATTAAAATTATATTTAATTTAGGGGGGTGTTAGTGTTAGGGTTAGACTTAGCTTTAGGGGTTAATACATTTATTACAATAGCTGTGAGCTCCAGTTGGCAGATTAGGGGTTAATAATTGAAGTTAGGTGTCGGCGATGTTAGGGAGGGCAGATTAGGGGTTAATACTATTTATTATAGGGTTAGTGAGGCGGATTAGGGGTTAATAACTTTATAATAATAGCGGTGCGGTCCGGTCGGCAGATTAGGGGTTAATAAGTGTAGGCAGGTGGAGGCGACGTTGTGGGGGGCAGATTAGGGGTTAATAAATATAATATAGGGGTCGGCGGTGTTAGGGGCAGCAGATTAGGGGTACATAGGGATAATGTAAGTAGCGGCGGTTTACGGAGCGGCAGATTAGGGGTTAAAAAAAATATGCAGGGGTCAGCGATAGCGGGGGTGGCAGAATAGGGGTTAATAAGTGTAAGGTTAGGGGTGTTTAGACTCGGGGTACATGTTAGAGTGTTAGGTGCAGACGTAGGAAGTGTTTCCCCATAGCAAACAATGGGGCTGCGTTAGGAGCTGAACGCGGCTTTTTTGCAGGTGTTAGGTTTTTTTTCAGCTTAAACAGCCCCATTTTTTCCTATGGGGGAATCATGCACGAGCACGTTGAGGCTGGCCGCGTCCGTAAGCAACTCTGGTATCGAGAGTTGAAGCTGCGTTAAATATGCTCTACGCTCCTTTATTGGAGCCTAACACAGCCATTCTGTGGACTCTCAATACCAGAGTTATTTTAAAGGTGCGGCCAGAAAAAAGCCAGCGTTAGATACGCGGGTCGTTACCGACAAAACTCTAAATCTAGCCGTTAGTTAATAATAGAAATATTATTTAATTTATTTAATTAATATTTAAGTTAGGGGGGTGTTAGGGTTAGGGTTAGACTTAGGTTTAGGGGTTAATAATTTTATTACAGTGGCGGCGGTGTAGTGGGGGGCAGGATAGGGGTTAATAAATTTATTATAGGTGGTGACGGTGTAGGGGGGGCAAGATAGGGGTTAATACATTTAATATAGGTTGCGGCGGGTTCAGGGAGTGGCAGTTTAGGGGTTAATACATTTATAAGACTTGCGGCGGGGTCTAGGAGCGGTGGTTTAGGGGTTAATACATTTATAAGACTTGCGGCAGGGTCAAGGAGTGGCGGTTTAGGGGTTAGTAACTTTATTTAGTTGCGGGGGGCTCCGAGGGCGCCGGTATAGGGGGTAGAACAGTGTAGTTTAGTGTGGTTGCTTAGTGACAGGCTAGCAAGAAAGCTATCAAACAGCCGAAGAGCAGCGAGATCGGATGTGTGATAACTCTCACAGTCCGCTGCTTATCGCCCCGCGGCTTTTTGACAGCTTTATTTGATAACTTAGGCGTATTTTTTCAGGTCCGCGGCGGCAAAGGTAGGCGAGCTTAGGCGGGCGTATTGGGCCGGCGAAGGCAGGAAAGTTGACACGTTGATAACTACCCCCCCTTGTCTTTTGTGTATATGTGAAATATTTAACTATGGTGTGTGGTCATTTGTTAGTAGTGTACTGTACCTCAGAAGAACACATATGTCACTTATTTTCAAACTTTTCTTTCCAAGGATGTCTTCTCGCACAAATGGATGTTCTGGTTTATCTTTGGAATCTGGTCAACCTCACCCAGAAGGTCTGCACATGGCACCAGATTTTTAAAGCAACAACACTCTAACGCTGTATAAACAAGCTTCTCTGGAGAGTATGGTAAAGTTCCATTAGGATTTTCCAGATACCAGAACCATTTAGTATACTAAAGACTCACTGCATAATGGATCTGGTTTAGCAAGATATAAACTCTCTCCAGATGCAGATTATATGTAGCAGTGATCAGACAGACTCTACACCCATACCCAGTGACAGATGGATAGAGAGGAACATCAGGTTAGAACCCCAAGGGATAAGAGTAAACATCTATCAACAGGGCAAATAGAAAATACAATCTTTGATGGAATAATGAATTAAGAGTTAATTGCATCATAATGTTAAAATGCATAGCGTCATGACTGGAAATGTTAGGTTAATGAATATAATCAGAATTTCATACCTTGCAAATAGATTGTCAGTTGTAGCTTTATTTACTATGTGAGTTTATCTGTATTATTAAAGTATATTCTTCAACTCATAGACTACAAGCATTATGAAGTCATATGCAACGTGTATGTGATAATTTAAACAAAATACTGCATATGCTCTGTAAATGTGTTTTTTTCATGTTTCAGAGAGCTTAAAGTCTTACCAAGTTAAATGGAACTGTAGTGAACAGATCCACATTATATTGAGTACTCCTAATAGCTGTCCATGCAGTAATTTAACAGAAAAGGTCAAGATGTAATTGAATCAATTTGGTCATGATAACCAGTGAACTAATTATAAATTAGAAGTCTAGCTCAACAAAGCTGATTTAAATTAAATGGACGGGCAGAAAGCACCCTTCCCTTTAAGGCAAACCTCGAAAACCCCCAAATATTACCAAGCATGTTCCTCTTACTACTTGCTGGTATTAATTGAGGCCATTACCTCAAATTTAACCTGGGGAAGCTGGATTCTTCCTAGGCTGAACAGGTTGGGAACTACATCAACCAGATTGCTGCTCAGCCAATGAGGGACCGGCCAGTCACATCCAGCTGTTGGAGCCCAAGATACGTAAACGCTGTGCACAGGTGCCTGCTCTGACTATAATGTGTATCTGCCTTGTTGGTGTTCATGTCACAGAACAGCGCTTCTTAAAGGGACATTAAACACTAAATACACGCTAGATAGAATGATGCATTCAAAGAAAAGATTAGTCCATGAATAACATGTAGATGTATTTTTTAAAGTTTCATTAGTTGTTTAAAAAGTGCCAAAATAAGTGTAAAGTTTTAGTGTCTATAAAACACTGGGAGCTGCCATGTTGTAACTTGTGTTACCTTCTCTGCTGTGGCCAATTAGAGACAATTATAAATAGGTCACTAGAGTGTGCAGCCAATGGTTGTGCTGGATTTAACAGTGTTTTGCACTTCCATTTCTAACAGGAAATGAAAAGCTCACTATTTCAGAATGGAATAACTGGCAAAGAGGACAAAATAAATAATGAAAGTATATTGCAGAGTTGTTTTATATATACAATTTATCATTTTATATTACCATCTCAAAGTGTTTAATGTCCCTTTAAGCTACTTAACCCCACATATCCACAGCCACTCTCCATAATATCTCCTCGTGCTGGAGCAGAAAACTACACCCTGCTGTTGTACATAGCTGGGGATAGGGTGAGCTATGGAAAAGCTGTGCTGGAGAGAAAAACAGGTAACAGCAGCAATGCTTTCTGAGATGTGGCTAGAAAATGTGCACTAAATGTAGAGCAATATAAGAAGCTGGCTGCAATGTTTAACTCCATAATGTGATAACATTATGTACACAGTCTCTCTCTACAGGTGTGTTCTAGATAAAGGGATCACCTGTAGGGAGAGACTGTGTACATAATGTTAGCACGTTATGCAGTCTTTCATTATTAAAAATATGTCCCTGCCTTCTCTCTTGTCCCTCCCTTCTCTCTTGTCCCTCCCTTCTCTCTTGTCCCTCCCTTCTCTCTTGTCCCTCCCTTCTCTCCTGTCCCTCCCTTCTCTCCTGTCCCTCCCTTCTCTCCTGTCCCTCCCTTCTCGCTTGTTCCTCCCATCTCTCCTGTTCCTCCCTTCTCTTCTGCCCCTTCTCTCCTGTCCCTTCCTTCTCTCTTGTCCCTCCCTTCTCTCCTGTCCCTCCCTTCTCTCCTGTCCCTCCCTTCTCGCTTGTTCCTCCCATCTCTCCTGTTTCTCCCTTCTCTTCTGCCCCTTTCTCTCCTGTCCCTTCCTTCTCTCTTGTCCCTCCCTTCTTTCTTTTCCCTCCCTTCTCTCCTGTCCCTCCCTTCTCTCTTGTCCCTTCCTTCTCTCCTGTCCCTCCCTTCTCTCTTGTCCCTCCCTTCTCTCCTGTCCCTCCCTTCTCTCCTGTCCCTCCCTTCTCTCTTGTCCCTCCCTTCTCTCTCCTTTCTTCTCTCCAGTCTCTTCTCTCCTGTCCCTCCCTTTACTCCTCTTCCTCCCTTCTCTCCTTCCCTCCTTCCATTCTCTTCTGTCCCTACCTTCTCTCCTTCCCTCCCTCCATTCTCTCCTGTCCCTTCCTTCTCTCCAGTCCCTCCTTCACTTCTCTCCTGTCCCTCTATTCTTTCCTCTCCATTCTTTCCTTTCAATATCAGGGACAAAAAGATATGAGATACATGTAGGCTTAATTCAACCAACTCAAGTGTATGCAAGTGTTTTGCAAGCCCCAATGAACATTGTCTTTTGGTTAAAAGAAAAAAATACCATGTTAGACCATTATCAAAAAAAAAATACAATGGCTAAAAATGACTAATACCTGAGGGGGGTCAGGGGGTGGCAGTAGAAATTTGAGTGCTTAGGGCAGCACAAAACCTAAAGACACCACTGATTAGAAGCCAACATAGATGTAATAATGCACACTTACTAATCCCTATACATTTTTTGGAATTACAGCTATACAAAAAAACTTTTACTTAACAGCTTGCCATTCCTTAGTAGTCTCTGTTAGATATACACTATGCTTCCAAATATCAAACAAGGCATCCAGTACAGTATTTACATGCCTTGGGATAGATGTCTGTCTCATTCCTACAACAGCACTGGATGCAGATTGGAAAGACCCAATGGTTATGAAGTGTATCACAGGCAGAAGTTTTAACATACCTGGGATGGCTCATGTTTGACAGGTCACTGGTTCTAAATTGTCCTGGATTTCAGTAAAAAGAATAATCTTGAATGACAACTGTTTTTATTGAAATAATGTGTTCTTGTTAAAAAGTTAATGTCCACTAGGCACATGAAACAAAATTAAAAATCTTCTGTTTTTACCTTTGCATTTTGTGTTAAAAAATAAAATATACACACATAAACACAAAATCAAACTCAGGATGGTACACTCTCTTATACAAGGTAAGACATACGTAAAGAAATGAATGACACAGGCTCTTACCTAAAAAGCACCCCCGTGACTCCGACCTCATAATTATCAATCGCCTAGATTTAGAGTTTGGCGGTAGCCGTCAAAACCAGCGTTAGAGGCTCCTAACGCTGGTTTTTACAGCCCGCTGGTATTTTGAGTCAGTCAGGAAAGGGTCTAACGCTCACTTTGCAGCCGCGACTTTTCCATACCGCAGATCCCCCTACGCCAATTGCGTATCCTATCTTTTCAATGGGATCTTTCTAACGCCGTTATTTAGAGTCATGGCTGAAGTGAGCGTTAGAACTCTAACGACAAAACTAAAGCTGCAGAAAAAAAACAGGAGTTAAGAGCTTTTTGGGCTAACGCCGGCTCATAAAGCTCTTAACTACTGTGCTCTAAAGTACACTAACACCCATAAACTACCTATATACCCCAAAACCGAGGCCCCCCCACATCTCCGCCACTCGATTAAACTTTTTTTACCCCTAATCTGCCGACCGCACAACACCGCCACCTACATTATACTTGTGTACCCCTAATCTGCTGCCCCTAACACCGCCGACCCCTATATTATATTTATTAACCCCTAATCTGCCACCCTCAACGTCGCCGACACCTACCTACACTTATTAACCCTTAATCTGCTGACCGGACCTCGCCGCTACTATAATAAAGTTATTAACCCCTAATCCGCCTCACTCCCGCCTCAATAACCCTATAATAAATAGTATTAACCCCTAATCTGCCCTCCCTAACCTCACCGACACCTAACTTCAAGTATTAACCCCTAATCTGCCGACCGGACCTCACTGCTGCCATAATAAATGTATTAACCCCTAAAGCTAAGTCTAACCCTAACACTAACACCCCCTAAGTTAAATATAATTTAAATCTAATGAAATAAATTAACTCTTATTAAATAAATTATTCCTATTTAAAGCTAAATACTTACCTGTAAAATAAACCCTAATATAGCTACAATATAAATTATAATTATATTGTAGCTATTTTAGGATTAATATTTATTTTACAGGCAACTTTGTAATTATTTTAACCAGGTACAATAGCTATTAAATAGTTAATAACTATTTAATAGCTACCTAGTTAAAATAATTACAAAATTACCTGTAAAATAAATCCTAACCTAAGTTACAATTAAACCTAACACTACACTATCAATAAATTAATTAAACAAAATACCTACAAATAAATACAATTAAATAAACTAACTAAAGTACAAAAAATAAAAAAGAACTAAGTTACAAAAAATAATTTTTTTTTTACAAACATTAGAAAAATATTACAACAATTTTAAACTAATTACACCTACTCTAAGCCCCCTAATAAAATAACAAAGCCCCCCAAAATAAAAAAATGCCCTACCCTATTCTAAAATTAAAATAGAAAAGCTCTTTTACCTTACCAGCCCTTAAAAGGGCCCTTTGCGGGGCATGCCCCAAAGAATTTAGCTCTTTTGCCTGTAAAAAAAAAACCATACAATACCCCCCCCCAACATTACAACCCACCACCCGCATACCCCTAATCTAACCCAAACCCCCCATAAATAAACCTAAGACTAAGCCCCTGAAGATCTCCCTACCTTGTCTTCACCACACCGGGTCCCGATCGGTCCAGAAGAGCCTCCGAAATCTTCATCCAAGCCTATGCGGGGGCTGAAGAGTGACGTCCATCATCCGGCTGAAGTCTGGATCCAAGCAGCGGCTAAAGGATTCCATCTTCGGGCAGAAGTCTTCATCCTATCCGGGGAGAAGAATCGATCCGGACTGGCAAACATCTTCATCCAAGCTGCATCTTCTATGTTCTTCCATCCGATGACGACCGGCTCCATCTTGAAGACCTCCAGCGTGGATCCATCCTCTTCTTCCGACGACTAGACGACGAATGAAGGTTCCTTTAAGGGACGTCATCCAAGATGGCGTCCCTCAAATTCCGATTGGCTGATAGGATTCTATCAGCCAATCGGAATTAAGGTAGGAAAAATTCTGATTGGCTGATGGAATCAGCCAATCAGAATCAAGTTCAATCTGATTGGCTGATCCGATCAGCCAATCAGATTGAGCTCGCATTCTATTGGCTGATCAGAACAGCCAATAGAATGCTAGCTCAATCTGATTGGCTGATCGGATCAGCCAATCGGATTGAACTTGAATCTGATTGGCTGATTCCATCAGCCAATCAGAATTTTCCTACCTTAATTCCGATTGGCTGATAGAATCCTATCAGCCAATCGGAATCTGAGGGACGCCATCTTGGATGACGTCATTTAAAGGAACCTTCATTCGGACTTATGGCGTCGCAAGAAGAGGATGGATCCGTGCTGGAGGTCTTCAAGATGGAGCCGCTTGTCACCGCTTGGAAGAAGATGGTTGCCGGTCCGGATCTACTCTTCTGCCCAGAAAGGATGAAGACTTTGTAGCCTCTTCTGGACCTCTTCAGCCGCCGCTTGATAGAAGACTTCAGCCGGATGATGGATCTCCAGCACCCGCTTGGGCTTGGATGAAGACTTGGGAGCCTGGAGCGATCGGTGATACCTGGCATGGTGAAGACAATGTAGGAAGATCTTCAGGGGCTTAGTGTTAGGTTTATTTAAGGGGGGTTTGGGTTAGATTATGGGTATGTGGGTGGTGGGTTGTAATGTTGGGGGGGGTATTGTATGTTTTTTTTTACAGGCAAAAGAGCTGAATTCTTTGGGGTATGCCCCGCAAAAGGCCCTTTTAAGGGCTGGAAAGGTAAAAGAGCTTTTGTATTTGTATTTTAGAATAGGTTAGGGTATTTTTTTATTTTGGGGGGCTTTGTTATTTTATTAGGGGGCTTAGAGTAGGTGTAATTAGCTTAAAATTGTTGTAATATTTTTATTATGTTTGTAATTTTTTTTTTTTTTGTAACTTAGCTTTTTTTATTTTTTGTACTTTAGTTAGTTTATTTAATTGTATTTATTTGTAGGCATTTTATTTAATTTATTTATTGATAGTGTAGTGTTAGGTTTAATTGTAGATAATTGTAGGTATTTTATTTAATTAATTTATTGCTAGTGTGGTGTTAGGTTTAATTGTAACTTAGGTTAGCATTTATTTTACAGGTTATTTTGTAATTATTTTAACTAGGTAGCTATTAAATAGTTCTTAACTATTTAATAGCTATCGTACCTGGTTAAAATAAATACAAAGTTGCCTGTAAAATAAATATAAATCCTAAAATAGCTACAATATAATTATAATTTATATTGTAGATATATTAGGGTTTATTTTACAGGTAAGTATTTAGCTTTAAATAGGAATAATTTATTTAATAAGAGTTAATTTATTTCGTTAGAATAAAATTATATTTAATTTAAGGGGGTGTTAGGGTTAGACTTAGCTTTAGGGGTTAAAAAATTTATTAGAGTAGCGGTGAGGTCCGGTCGGCAGATTAGGGGTTAATACTTGAAGTTAGGTGTCGGCGATGTTAGGGAGGGCAGATTAGGGGTTAATACTATTTATTATAGGGTTATTGAGGCGGGAGTGAGGTGGATTAGGGGTTAATAACTTTATTATAGTAGCAGCGAGGTCCGGTCGGCAGATTAGGGCTTAATAATTGTAGGTAGGTAGCGGCGACGTTGAGGGTGGCAGATTAGGGGTTAATAAATATAATATAGAGGTCGGAGGTGTTATGAAACAGTGAAAGGGTGGTGTGAGTGCTATCTAAATAGGTAGGTGCTTAAATCCCTAAGTAGTCTAACATAATCTCCAAATGAAGACTATAGTGATAAGAAGAAGATAGGGGTGGGGGATAAGCGCTCTGGAGAGAGCAAACCTAAGGAGGATTCTAATAATATTCTATATATATATAAAGAGTGGTAAGGATGCTGATATTATAAAAAATGAAATAGAAAAGGATATAAGAACGTTCTTAAAAAAAATACCAATTTAATTAAAAATAAATGTCAGCAATATGTAAACAGCAAACATTCAGCATAAGACATATAGCATAAAATCAGTTACTGATGACTAGTAGTATAGAGATGCCGGCATCAAATGAAAAACTAGTATTGACAGTTTTTCTATATATAATAATAACAATTCAGTTTCTAAGATAGCGATAATTTAAAAACAACAATGTAACAGACTTGATATATGTGGTAATATGCGCTATTGCATAACAAACCTGTATTACAGGCACTCAGAAATGAATACAGATGGTAATAACATACAAACAGTAGGTCTGTTAAAAGAAAAGGCAAACCAACAGCGTGTGTTTGTGTCCGTTAGAAACAATGGTAAGTGAGATCCGAGGATGATGACGTCACGTCATGTGACTTGTAGTTATAATCCAATGATATCAAGCGATGTGATGTAACGTATTTTGAAAAAAAGGAACTTGTATACCGGTATATGGAAAAAATAATAAGCAACTTAATGTCAATTTTCTTTGTAACAGTTTAAGTTATACTTGCAAGTAGCAGATTTCTGTCTTCCGATATTGTAGATGAAAATGTGAACCGATCTCCATCTTTTCTTTCTGAATTTCAGATGCAGTAAACGGCGGTGTTATGGGCAGCAGATTAGGGGTACATAGGGATAACATAGGTTGCGGCGGTGTACGGAGTGGCCGATTAGGGGTTAATAAAAATATGCAGGGGTCAGCGATAGCGGGGGCGGCAGATTAGGGCTTAATAAGTGTAAGGTTAGGGGTGTTTAGACTCGGGGTACATGTTAGGATGTTAGGTGCAGACATAGGAAGTGTTTCGCCATAGGAAACAATGGGGTTGCGTTAGGAGCTTAACGCTGCTTTTTTGCAGGTGTTTGGTTTTTTTTCAGCTCAAACTGCCCCATTGTTTCCTATGGGGGAATCGTGCACGAGCATGTTTTTGAAGCTGGCCGCGTCTGTAAGCACCGCTGGTATTGAGAGTTGCAGTGGGGGTAAATTATGCTCTACGCTCCCTTTTTGGAGCCTAACGCACTGAAAACCCAGCCATTCTGTGAACTCTAAATACCAGCGGTATTTAAAAGGTGCTGCCAAAAAAAAGTACGCGTAGCTAACGCACCCCTTCTAACGCAAAACTCCAAATCTAGGCCAATCTATTTTGTATATTAATATTACCATACTTTAGTATACAGGTGCACAAGAGACCGCTCACATGTGCTCAGATCTCATTTTAACAATATCACGTCTTGTGTCTTTAATTTAAAAAAAAAAAAGACAAAATATTTCTGATAATATATATGCTTCTAAGCAATGGTTTCTCAAAATATGATATTTTGGGGTTGATAATAATCCATTAAAAAGCTTCAAATGACTTATCTTCAAAATCCACATAGACTTTAGTGTTAAATTTTGTTGTAAAAACATGTGGCTAGATTACGAGTTTTGCATTATGAGTGGCTCGGTGCTAACTTGCAAGTTATTGTCACCGCTCACTTCCCTATAGCGCTGCTATTACAGGTTTTCATAAACCCGGCGTTAGCAGGCAATAAGTGAGCGTTGAGCAAAATTGAGCTCCATACGTGCTCGTGCACGATTTCCCCATATACATCAATGGGGAGAGCCAGCTAAAAAAAGCCTAACACCTGCAATAAAGGAGCGTAAAGCTCCGTAACGCAGCCCCATTGATTCCTATGGGGAAAGAAAAGTTATGTTTACACCTAACACACTAACATAAACCCTGAGTCTAAACTCCCCTAATCTGCCGCCCCCTACATTGCAAACACCTACATTACACTTATTAACCCATAATCTGCCAATGTCGTTGCTACCTACCTACACTTATTTACCCCCAATCTGCCGCCCCTAACATTGCCGCCACTATACTAAAGTTAAACCTAACCCTAATCCTAACCCTAACCCACTAACTTTAATAAAATTAAAATAAATCTAAATAAAAATTACTATCATTAACTAAATTATTCCTATTTAAAACTAAATACTTACCTGTAAAATAAACCCTAAGCTAGCTACAATATAACTAATAGTTACATTGTAGCTATCTTAGGTTTTATTTTTATTTCACAGGCAAGTTTGTATTTATTTTAACTAGGTAGACTAGTTAGTAAATAGTTATTAACTATTTACTAGCTACCTAGTTAAAATAAATACAAATGTACCTGTAAAATAAAACCTAACCTGTCTTACACTAACACCTAACCTTACACTACAATTAAATACACTACAATTAAATAAATTACATTAATTAAATACAATTAACTAAATAACAAAAACAAACACTAAATTACACTAAATAAAAAAGAAATTATCAAATATTTAAACTAATTACACCTAATCTAATAGCCCTATCAAAATAAAAAATCCCCTCTAAAATAAAAAAACCCTAGCCTAAACTAAACTGCCAATAGCCCTTAAAAGGGCCTTTTTGCGGGGCATTGCCCTAAGAAATCAGCTCTTTTACCTGTAAAAAAAATACAAACAACCCCCCAACAGTAAAAACCACCACCCACACAACCAACCCCCCAAATAAAACCCTATCTAAATAAACCTAAGCTCCCCATTTTCCTGAAAAGGGCATTTAGATGGGCATTGCCCTTAAAGGGACATTATACACTCATTTTTTCTTTGCATAAATGTTTTGTAGATTATCTATTTATATAGCCCATAAAGTTTTTTTAAAAAATAAATGTATAGTTTTGCTTATTTTAAAATAACATTGCTCTGATTTTCAGACTCCTAACCAAGCCCCAAAGTTTTATGAGAATACCATCAGCTACCTTCTCCAGCTTGCTCCTGTTTGTGTAAAGGGTCTTTTCATATGCAAAAGAAGGGGGAAGGTTCTTATTTCCCACTTGCAGTGGGATTTCCAGCTACCTTTTCAACAGAGCAAAATCGACAGCTTCTAAGTAAGTTTTTAAACAGTTTTATACTGGATTTTTATATCAGTATCTGTGCATCTTATTCTTTATAGTAGTGTCTTTTACATGCAGTTATATGAAAATGAGTGTATACTGTCCCTTTAAAAGGGCATTTAGCTATTTTTCAGCCCAAACCCTAATCTTAAAGTAAAACCCACCCAATAAACCCTTTAAAAAAACCTAACACTAACCCCCGAAGATCCACTTACAGTTTTTGAAGACTGGACATCCATCCTCAATGAAGCGGCAGAAGTCCTTCATCCAAGCGGGCCAAAGTCTTCATCCAAGCTGGCAGAAGTCTTCACCCAGACAGCATATTCTATCTTCATCCATCCGGCGTGGAGCGGCTCCATCTTCAAGACATCCGGCGCGGAGCATCCTCTTCTGATGACGGCTAACAAAGAATGAAGGTTCCTTTAAGGGACGTCATCCAAGATGGCATCCCTTGAATTCCGATTGGCTGATAGAATCAGCCAATCGGAATTAAAGGTGAAAAAATCCTATTAGCTGATTGGATCAGCCAATAGGATTGAGCTTGCATTCTATTGGCTGTTCCAATCAATCTAAAGACCGCTGCTCCATAACTTGTCTGTCTGCTCTGAGGCCGCGGACAGAAATCAACCCGATCGAATATGAATTTGCAGGGGGCAGCATTGCATCAGCAGTTCACAAGAACTGCTGGAGCAATAATAAATGCCAACAGCGTATGCTGTCGGCATTTATTGATGTGTGGCAGACATGATACGTTACATTGTATCATGTCCGCTAGCACATTAATAAATATACCTCCAAGTATAAAGAACAATATCTTATGTCATTTAGGCAATATTTACATGCCATAATACAGCTTATACATGTAGCCTAAAGGTAGTTTTATATCATTTTTAAATATAGACTATTATTTGCATTTTAGACCCCCAAAAAACAAACCAAAGACAAAGAAAATTGGGACTTACAGACAAGGAAAAATTGTAATTTTTTTAAAATAACATAGATTCATAGATTTTAACCTGTATTTATAAAATTATATATTGTTTTTACCGTTTTGTTCTAAAATTGTCATTAAATTAACTAAAACATCTAAAATGCAAAAATCTAAAATGAAATTAGCTTTTTTTTTAAATACAATTAAAAAGAAACATAATGATTCACAAATAATTATTTTGTAATTTAAAAAAATTTGAACTGCTAAAATAAGAACTTACAATTTTATTTGGATGTGTCTGATGAATTAAAAGCTGTTTACAGATCTCCAAAGCCCTCCATTCTAAACAGATTTTAAATAGTTTGTTACCTGAGAACTGCTGAAAATGGAGCTTTAGATATGATTATGATTGTGTCTGATCTGTTTATCAGCCTATAACAATCAGTCTTGAAAGGTGAGCAAGGACGGGGGTGGAGCCAGAATGCCGTTTCAGATGGCTGTACCTTTCTGAAGCTCCTGTTAGTGCTGAGCTGTAAGGCTACAAATCCAACACTTCCAGCGATCGTTTGGGCTCTGGAGAAGCAGGAAAAGATCTCTGATTGAGTGACACAGCTGATGCTACTCTCAGTCGATCAGTCACCTACAGTAAACTGCCGCAGATATCACGGCCTACATGGGGTAGGCACCAGAGAAATGGCAGATGAAACATGTGATACACGGACCATAAGACCTAACTGGGTAAGCGATTACATCGCTTACATACTAGCATCAAAGCCCAGAGCCGCATGTGTAAAAAACGCTCCCGGTTTGCATTCTACAAGCCAATTTGTGCTACGGATATGAGGCACACGTGGATTTCAGAGTCACACCCAGAACAAATCTGCCAGCAAATAATAAAAGGGAAAAGTGTGCAGACCTCAAGAAAGCATTAAATGATCTAGGTATGAGAGTGGAAACTCTTGAGGGGGATAGAGAGGAAATAACATCTGTAATACTACTGATGTGTAATAAAATGTGCAACCAGCAAAAGCAAATACTGGAATTAGAATCAAAATTAGATGACATTGAGAACAAGACGAGGCATAGTAATATATGAATAAAAGGAATTCCTTAATCTGTCCTAGGCTCTCATCTACGTAATTACCTAGATGTTTTGTTCAGCTCACTCCTGGGGGATGAACACCCAAATTCCTCTTCTATTCAAAAGGAAAGAGCACACCGCTCGCTAAAGCCAAAACCCTGGATGACAATCCACCCAGAGTTCCGGGAGAAGGAATTAATTCTACAGCAAGCCCATAAATAACAATCCTTTCAATATCAGGGGGCAAAGGTAAAATTTTTTGCAGATCTTTCAATAAGAACATTGCAAAAAAGAAGAGAATTCAATGTTCTCATTCTACACCTCAATTTAAACATACCCTATAGATGGGGATTTCCTGTTCGAGTCCAGCTTGTTAAAAATGAGAGAAGATTTGATTGCATTCAGCCAGAAGACATCTCCTTCTGCAACAGATTGGACATTACCCTGCCAAATACTATATCAAAAAGCACTCCATTACCTCTGAGATCGAAAAGCCTCTCTTCACAATCCTCAAACCACAAAACTTGGAGTGACATTGCTAAAAATCCGCCCAACAAGAGATGTCAACCTCAAGATCTACAACACCCAAACCTGTTGTCTTAATATCAATCCCTAACATGAGATGACATGTATAGTTCCAAGATATCACTACAAATGAATAGCCTTGTTTAAGAGTTCTAAGGACCTTGACCAACTATTAGCCGGCAAGCAATGAGGATCTACCTGAAGCAATCTCAACTCCAGCTATTCTACAGTATATTTTTTAAGATATGTTCACTTTCCTTTGTCTGTCATGAATATGAGTGATAGAAGGTGAGCTACAAACAGTATCAAGATGAGAATTCTTTGACTCTGGGATCCTTGGACTCACATGACACCATTACTGCAGTGTCTTTGGGGTTACACCAAAAATAAGTTTGGCCTGTTGGGCACAGATTTGTAACCTGTTTATTTGATGTTTTTTCGTGTTCAAGATTGTTATTGGCTTAATAACCTATATTTTGTTTTTCAGGTTTCATAGCCCATTATGTCTGTAGTTATTACACCTCGACTAACCTCTTTAGATAGGCTTTGCAGGTATGAACATACTCAGGTACCTGAGGCTATCTTCAGTTTATGACAATGAGGCCCAACTTGTCTTCCACTTGGATATAAATGATGCTTTTCACTTTGATTAACCCAGGCCTTTCTTTATAAACATCAACACTTACAACATAAGGGTTATGTCTCATTATATTTCCTTGTTTTGCGTCTTATTATACTTATTATAAGTTGTTTAAAAGTTAGACTGTTATACAATTTTATATGAGTTTTGTTGCATATTGCTCAGTACCCATATCCCTACTTAAGGTTTTACAATTTAAAACAAGTACACCTAATGCTCGCCTAAATCTTGCCTTAAGCCACAAATGGATATTCAGTTTGATATCTCCTGTTTTCCCTCTACTACTCTGTATGAGATGTCCTTGCTACAAACTCCACCTTAATGTCCAGATGGTATCTATTGTAATTAAAATATGCTATCTGTCTTGTAAATGACCTGGTGCTGCCTCGCCCAGCCCACTCATTTTAGATATTGCCTTACCATTTCACTACATGACCCTCTAACATATCTCTTTAAAACACTGATATTAATAAATATCTTTGTAATTTTTCAATATCCAACTTAACCCACTTTCTCTTTCCCTCAACCTTGATGTACACTTCCCTCATTTCAAGCAATTTCCATTAAGATAACCACAATACTTTTCTAGACCACAGTGAGATCCGACACTGATACTATGAGACCAAAGACCATTCCTAATAATCTCAAAATTGCAACCCAGAACGTAAAAGGATTCTTGTCAGCCCACAAACACTCTATAGTCCTACACGACTTTCATAAGTAACACCTTGATATAGTGTTCATCCAAGAGACACACTTTTGGAAGAAACATGAACCCAGACTCCCATTATATTACGATAAACACTTCACCAGCTCTAACACAACAAAGAAGAACGGGGTCTGCATTCTTTTAAAAAAAGGCTTACCTTTTGATTTACTATATCGCAGCCAGGATGACGAGGGTAGGTTTCTTCTTCTGGTAGGGCTCTGCTTCGGCAAGCCCATCAATTTATTAAATCTATATGCTCCAAATATACCTAACCCATCATTCTTTAGAAAAGTGATGACTCTATTGCTGGATCATGCTAAGGGTCCCATCCTCATAGCAGGGGATCTAAATTTCCCCTTTGACCCTTTGCTAGATGTATTCTCCAGGAAATTCTATATGCCCATTATAAATATCAAAGCCAGCTGGCTTGCACTACAAACCATACCTACCATTGACACGTGGAGACTGACCCACAATATGACCAAAGACTACACTTTTTTTCACACACCCTCAAAGAATATATACTTGATTAGGTTATATACCTTGCCATCAGTCCTCTCTACACTTACTTATAGATTCTAAAATATCTCAAACCCCTTGGTCTGATCATGCAATGGTTATCAGATCATTTGCTTGGCCCCAGAGACCAGGGATAAGAGATTCCTGGAGGCTTAATGAAGCGATTTTCACAGATTCACTTATCCTTAAATGCATCACAGACAAAACCTATTTGTTCTTTGCTATTAATAACCCTACAACTACTTCACAGGGCCATAACTGGGAAACCTATAAATGTTTCATTAGAGGTGAAATAATTAAACAGACCTGACAACACTGTAGGCAAATTGAGCAGTGTTATTCTGTACTCTTACACACACTAAATGCAACTGAAACAGAACACAAGCAAACCCCAACATTGGTACAAAAAGTCAAGCAAGCCAGGGATGAGTTAAATCAACATCTCATTAAAAATGCACATCGCCGGGCACTTGATCTAAATGCTATATTTTTCTCAGAAAAAAATAAAGCTGGCAAGTTAATGGCTAGATCGTTAAAAAGAAAATCATATAAATCATTCATTAGAACGGTCCAAAACAAAGATAGACAGCATACCCATATCAATTCAGAGACAGCAAATACTTTTTCAGAATACTATGGTAAACTCTATAATCTGAATATCTGTAACCCGTCAGTTGAGAAAACTACAAATATTGAAAACTATCTTTCACAAATAGCCCTCCCCTCTCTAGACGAAGCAGGTAGACCAGATTTAGAATCCCCATTTACATTATCTGAGGTACAAGAATCTATTAAGCAACTAACCCCGGGTAAGGCACCAGGACCAGATGGTTTCACCCCTAAATTTTATAAATTATTAGCGCCCTATATTGATATACATCTCCTACCACTATACAACTCTATGAGTAATGAATCCCCCTTTTCTAAACAGATGTTCGAAGCCAACATTACTGTCATCCCCAAATTGGGCAAAGATCCTGAATGGGTTGAAAACTACAGACGAATATCGCTCTTAAACATTGACCTGAAAATTTATGCCAAACTTTTAGTGAACAGACTCAAGCGTTATCTCCCATATCTAGTTAAAGAAGATCAAGTAGGATTCATCCCTACTCGAGAAGCTAAAGACAACACCACAAGACTCCTCCAAATTATCCACTATACCTCGACATATAACATGCCACTCACTCTGTTGTCAACAGATGCTGAAAAAGCATTTGACAGAGTTGACTGGCAATTTCTATGGTATGTGCTTTTAAAATTCAGGATACTCGCTATATATTCCTCTCCTTATGCAAAAGTAATAGTCAATAATTCATTCTTAAACACCTTCCAAATTACACATGGCACCCGTTAGGGCTGCCCCTTGTCACCCCTGCTATTTGCACTCTCAGTGGAGGTGCTTGCTGCCAAAGTCTGATCAACCACGGGAGTGGAAGGCATACAGATTGGGGTCTGCAATACCAAATGCCTGCTATTTGCAGATGCTATTCTATTTACCCTGTCCAACCCTAGGACATCATTACCCGCCCTCACCGATATTCTAACCGAATATTATCTGCTTTCAAAATTTTCCATTATCATGGGTAAATTGGTCATCATGTCATTGGGAACCTCCCCCGAAGACAACCAGTTTATTAAAACACAAACTCCTTACATCTCAGCAGATCAATTTACATACTTAGGTCTAGTTATTAAACCCACCATTTTGGAGATAATCGAGACAAACTATTCAAAACTAAAACAAAAGATAGACATAGAACTAAACTCTTGGCACCGCTCCGGTCACTTGTCCTGGCTAGGAAGGGTCAACGCTATAAAAATAACCATTCTCCCAAAAATTCTATACATCATACAGACATTAATCCTAATCCCATCAATTGCATTTATAACTAACCTACAGAAAAGCATAAATAGGTTTGTCTGGTCCTTCTCTAAACCGAGAGTCCCAGGCCACACTTTATATCTACCCAAGGAGCAAGGAGGCCTAGGAGTCCTTAACATTCTAAATTACTATATAGCGACACACCTATCACGCATTGTGACCTGGAACCAAGTATCTGATCCCAAACTTTGGGTTACTCTATATGATCAATTTCTCAAAAATGTCAAGGTACGGGATATCTGTTGGATACCGAATAAACTTAGACCACATCTCACCCCAAAACGACTAAACAATTTCTTACGCTGCTTAGAGATCCAATGCCACCACTCTCCTTCCACATACAGACTGCGAGCGTTGTAAATGTTTTGGGGCGGTACTAGACTTTGTGACGTGGTGCACCCCAGCGGCTGAGCACACCGCAAATAAGAAAATCAAACAAACCAAGATAGGCAGCACTCAAGGGAAATACTTTTTAAAAATAAAATCCAATGCTTTATTAGAATAGTTAAAATAACACATTCCAAAGGAGGGAGGACAAAAAACAAGACATCCTTACGCGTTTCGTGCCTGTCGGCACTTAGTCATAGGATAATATGAGCACACACAAGTTTACCCTCTTATTGGTCTTTCATCCAATAATCTAAAGGTTCACAAGCTGAACACTATTATAATCACTTGGACCATCAAGAGAGGAAACAGTGTTGCTTTACAAAAAACATAACAATGTAACAAATTAAAATCAGTAAAAGAGACAAATATCTCAATCACAAAAGGAATTAGCAATCTTATTGAAAAATAAAGCTTGAGAAGGGTATGAAAATAAGCAATAATATTTTTCAAATTTCAGACTGGATAAAAAATGTATATGAAAATGAGAAGAGAATTATTTTAAATCCCTCTATTCTCATTGTATATCTCTAAGGTCATTTCTATATTTTAAACTAATAAATAAACAAAAATCATCCATTTTTGTATAATTACTAACACATCAAAAACCACTTTTCATTAATAGCCTCAAGTGAATCTAAATACTGCAATCTGTGTACATATGCAAAGTATGTGGTCTATGCAATTCATAATCCCTTTTTAATCCATGAGTATAAGGAAATAAGTATAAGTTTTATCAAGCAAAAAAACTAATAATTAATAAAGTAAAAAAATATATATACTAATAGAAAGCAAATAAAGCCCACTATCCAATAAATATGTATACACTAGGTACTCCGTGCCACAATTACCATAATGGTCAATTTTAAACTCTTTGCCTGGGGTTGTACTTTTGAAGGATTCACCCTTCAATACAAAACCACAAGTACCACAGTAACTGGTGCCACATTTAAAAGTACCCTTTTTATTTAACCAATTAAGACCAGTTTTGCTATTCCTTCGGGACACCAAACTTGGTGATAACCTCGTTGCCAGAGTTGGTGGCTTTCTGAGAAAAATTTAACATTATCAATCAAAGGAGCCAAAATATCATCACTCTTTAAAACAGGTAAATTTATCTTTAAAATAGCACAAACCTGTTTAAACTGGATTGAATATTCAGTAGAGAAAACTATGGGTTGTTTACCCCCAACCAAATTCCAATCCTTTCTCTCTTTCTTTTTGGCTTTCAAATCCATTTTTCTGATCTCCTCTAGATCTTGCAAAACATATTTGATTATTCGTAACCTCTACACTTAAGCCTTTCAATAAGTTTACCAGCCTGTATCTCAAACCGAGATTCAGAGTTTGTATTACATCTTAACCTCAAAAGTTGGCTTCTTGGAATCGACTTGATTAGATGTGCAGGGTGACATGAGGCAGCATGCAAAATTGTATTGCCTGAAGTGGGCTTTCTAAAGGTATCAGTCACAATAGAACCCAGCACAACCGAGACCGTCAATTCCAAGTCCAAAAAGTTTACCTTATCATCTAGTAATTCCCCTGTAAATCTCAACCCTTATTCATTATTATTTACAAATTTCTAAAACAGCTTAAATTCAAAAGGTTCTTCCACAATAAAGATCAAGTCATCAATAAATCTATTGTATTGTATGATACTATTACAGAACGGATTCATGTTTCCATATAGGTAGTTGAGCTCCCACCATCCAACATATAAATTTGCAAACGAAGGGGCAAATTTTGCCCCCATCGCTGTGCCACAAATTTGTAAATAATAGGCACTATCAAACATAAAGAAATTATGTTTCAGTAGGAACTCAACCACCTCACAAAGAAACAATTTAAACTCTACAGAAAAATTGGTATCCCTGTCCAAAAAAAAAACTTTATAGCGACTATACCCAAGGAATGGGGTATACAATGAAGCTGCATCTATAACTACCCATGTTTACCCACTTTTCCACTTAATATTGTTCAAAATAGATAACAAGTGCCCTGAATCTCTGAGATAAGTGCTAAGGTTTTTAACCATGGGCTGTAAAATACCATCTACCCATTCCGAGAGTGACTCAAAAAGTGAGCCAATTCCGGAAATAATGGGTCTCCCTGGTGGTCTTTCAGGATCCTTGTGAATGTTAGTTAAGAAATGAAAAATGGGCACAATTGGATTCTCAGGAATAACGGAGTTAACTTCTTCCTCTGTCAAAACATTCAAAGCAACCGCCTGTTGGAGTAATCTCCTCATTTTAAAACTAAAGTCATGTATGGGATTGCACAATAAACTCCTATAGGTAATACCATCTTGCAGTTAGCTATAAGCTTCCTTAAAGTATTCCTCCTTTTTCATAACCACAACATTGCTACCCTTATCCAAAGACCTGATGACAATGTCGTGGTTATCCTGTAGTTCAGTAATAGCTTTCCTCTCCCCAACAGAGAGATTATGTTGAAACCCCTTACTTACTTGTTGGTTTCACCCATTTCTATAATTTCCTGTTCAACCTTTTTGTGAAAGACATCTCACCCCACCCAATCCATTTATTGAAGAGACCTTGCGTGTCTGGGACAAAACAATCACTTCCAACACTAAGATCACAACGCATTTTTCTCCTCTCACACCTATATTGAATAATAACATATTCCCAGGACTGAACCTTAGCAAATTAGTTGATGCTCCGGTGATGCCTGTACACGTTCTCATCTATTCCCTACTTAGAGAAGGACATATTAAAACATTCCAAGAAATATGTAATGAAATAGGAACCCCACTCAACACCTGGTTTTCCTATTTTCAGATCAGACACTTCCTTCTAAATCACCCTGATAGAAAACAGTTCAGCAGACCCCTCTCTCTCTTTGAAATGATGTGTCTCCTACCCAACACTCCTAAACACCTTATATCATCCACATATAAATTAATAGTACTTTCAAACTCTCAAAAGCCTTCTTCTTTCAGAACACTTTGGGAGAATAAGTTAAACATACAAATCAGTGACTCCACCTGGGAAAAGTGCTCTATATCAATGAGCATAGTCAAGACTAATTATAAGTTACTATCCAGGTGGTATTTAACTCCTGTTTGACTCCACAGAATTTACCCAGTAGTCTCTCCCAAATGCTGGAGGAAATGTGGGGGTAGGGGACGTTATCTCATATATGGTGGGATTGTCCAACTATCATATCATTTTGGAATCAGGTAGAAGAATGTATCAACCAAAAACTGAATCAAAATATAACTCTTGATTCCCAGACAATATTACATAATAAGCTACCACATCTACATTATCAATATAGGATGGGGTTATTCCAGATAATGATTAATAGTGCCAAGAGGCTTATCCCCCGTATGTGGAAAAAAAAAACAGGTCCCAAACATACAACTTTGGTTAAATAAAGTTAAACATGTTATAACCTTTGAAGAAATGTACATTAATTATTATAACAAGACTGATCACTTTGTCAACATTCTCTACCTGTGGAATCAGCATACATTCCCAATTTCCTCTGTTTGAAATATATAAACAATTGTAAATTTTGGATCTAGATACCCCCCTCCCTTCCTTCCCTTCCTTTCCCTTAGCGTAAGCCTACAGCCAATAGTCAAGAAACAGTGTTCATCAAAGCTAACCTGTAAGCCAGCTGTGATCCAGGTTAAAAAGGTTTGCAGAAGAAAACCTTGTCCGGGGATTGAAATATCTCTCTAAATTGTATGGGACATTTGATATCATACTACATACCAAGGGATCATTCCCATTGAGCCATAAATAGTTTTATGTGAGGTGTCCAAAAAAAAAACTGTTGGCGAAAGCCAATATTCTTATCGACAGCTTCCAATAGCCTGTTTTCCATCATTACTGACATCCGTGGTCCGGCTGCCAAAAAAGAATTACGCGTCCTGTAGAAAGTAATAGAAGCCGAAAAGTGCAAAATTACACACAGAAACAGGTAAAACACTGTCAGAAGCTGTTGATAAAGTCTCAAATAATATGGCATGTTCAACTAGGTGTAAAAACACTTTTTAGGCTTAGTTCCCATTGAGATATTAAAGTTTGCAAAACAATAGAGGTGTATAATAAATGTATTGTTATATGTGATATTTATTTCTGGCCCAGGTGTAGGACTAGATGGAATAATGTTCCTATTTTAATATCAATATGTAGATACATAGAAAAATATAATCAAGCACATAACTCCAAAATAGGTCTATGCCTAGAGCAGCGCTAAATATTACATTAATACAAGGAAAAAAATGTTTTTCCTTAAATAAAATATTTTTTCATAAATTTTCATATAATCAATGTATTTTTGTCTTCCGACATTCATAACTCCCTTGTCTTTCTCTCTAGAGACGATCACAGGTAAGGAGCACAGGTGTTATACATAACCTTTATAAAAGCCAGATTACCATAGCAACTTGTTATGGCAGGATGTTCATGAAATCCGACATCGGATAGATGCGTTAACCCAATGTTAACTTACACATACACAAATAGACCAACTGCACTCAATGCGCCAAAAGCTACATTTAGCTGTCACCAACTTTGGTAGCTTATGGTTTTGTTTTTAATGACTCAATAGAAACTACTCCCAAGTTTAAAAATTTCCAAGTGCATCCCGAAATTATTATGGGTTTATGAATTCTAGGCATTCGTATTGGCCTTATGCCATACTAAATAGTTATACCCTTTTTTGAGGATGTAGGTTCAGTAACTTTTAGTGAATCAGACTCCACCAGTCCATGCTGACAGAGGCAACTAAAGCATTCCCATGTAACTAAAATGCACGGGACAAAGTATTGCCATATATATTCTTAATATCTTAAGGTCTTAAGAGGTTGTATGGTACTTAGATGCAGATGTGATATAGGAGCTACACTGAAGAGACTTAAACCTGCCAGAAAACAATATCATCCCTGTAGCTGTTTAGATGTAAGTGTATGTTGCAGGGTCCTGGGACCTATAAACGTTTCTTAGTGTACAGAGAGTTGGTTGTTGATGTTAAAAGGACAAGTGTAAATTTACACAAACTCAGTATTAATGTATATTCATACAGTTTATACACACAGTAGCTGACCAAGCTTATTCTTTACTAATAGATAGGTAGCAATCTGCTTCTGCTTATTAAAAAATATCAAATAATTCAAAAGTTTATTTTAACTTTCTTCCTTTTAATGAAATTGAAATTGTTATTTTAACAATGTAAGGGCTTTCTGACTTGCTACTAATAACCAGTTAGAATGGTTGTGAAGTCTTTAAAATATGGAATAATCCACCATAATTAAGCCCTCTATTCCAGGAAAAGACCACACAGGAGTGTTTTTAATCCAATACTTGTTAGCGATTTATCTTCTCACATGTCCACAGATGGACATTGTTGAACATTCTATGGCTCTATACATGGAAAATAGTGATGAACTGAATTGTGTCTGTGAAATATTAGCTTTATATTGTGACAGTTGCAGATGCTGAGGAAGAGTATTTTGCCCTTCATCTTTTAGAATCACAATTCTTATGGGTAAAAGTTCCACTTAAACCAATGTATCAGAAGCATTGGAGCTGACAGTGGTATAGATGTCAGGTTCTTTCTTTGAAACAAAGAAATATGGTTTTATGTGCAAATAATTGATGGCCTTTGTTGCTTGTGTATTATTTTTTGGTGACTTCACAGTAAAAGTGACATCTTCATGAGCTGCCTTGAGCCATCGTTCATCTATCTTTAGACACTGCTGCCCACTGTGACTCCGCTGCTTAAACTGTTGGCTGGAAACTTAATTGGTTTCATGCTGCATTCTCTTTGGCTGTAGAAATGTTCCAACCTCCAACGTTCCCACCTCTTCTGAAACTCAGCCTGTACCTTTTATTGACAAGAAAAATAAAACCTGAAATCAATTTATTGGGTTTAATAATATCTTCCAAATGTTGTTTATCTTTATAAATTTCTAATCCTTCCAATAAAGGATCCTAAATACAACAAATATATTCAGAGTGCATATGGATACTATTTTAAGGATTCCTAATTAGGTATTTCTTCAATTATTTAAGGAGATATTTCTTCAACCATTTATGGGGCACAATTTGTGTGTATGTAGAACTGGTTACAATAATATATTTAAGATACACTATTCTTCTATTTATGATTTGGGATTAAACATGTCAAAACATTTTTTTTTGTGGAGCATGCATAATTCAGATGTTTTTAACTATGAATCTATCTATTTTAATTCGTATTGTACTACAAGGCTTAGATATGTAGCTATAATTTGCTAAGATATTTGCAATTTCCTGAATTGTTCCTAAGGAGTTATAGCCTACATAGGAGACTGAGATCTGAGCAATATGTCTGACCATAGAAAGTTGAGAGAAGGTGCAATACGATTAGTTTCATATTAAACAAGATGACTTTAAACATACCCATATTTATAAAGTGGGACATTTAATCATAAAAACATTATCTCTCAAATCCTCTAAAAACTAAGAAATGGTTTAGTTTATGTATACAATTGATGCCAATTCTGAAAATATATTGTCTCTCCACATTATGAAGAAGCCCTGGGTATGGATGTCTGTTTGAGTGGGAACTAAAATTGTAGGCATTTTGCCAATTCATTTCTATGGTGTTAAAAGTGTTATTAAGAAATTATAAATGACAATTTGGTTAAGAGAATTTAAACTGAAACCCTTGTTGACATCTCAACCACTCTATCTCCTACATTAAATGATTTGTGCAAATCTCAGGGGATTTGGGGCAGATTATAATGAACTCTGATGATTATTAAAATAAACAAATACAAATGGAAATGTCTTTAAATGTATTCAAACTCAGGAATTGGCACCCAGTTACCCTGTGCCAATGGAATACTTAAAATATATGTTTTCTCTACTTCTATTCAGTGATGGTAGATGACTTCTATTTTGATGCATTTTAAGTATTTTCTACGTTGAAATTAATTTCCCTGTAAATACTATTACTCTTAAAATCTGATAATTATGAAACGTTCTGTCATCAATTTTAAAGTTTATCCTTTTTCAGGGGTATATAATTAAAAGGGTCGGTTTTAAATGTTGTTGTCCATACTCTTGAGCATACCACAGTATGCTCTCATGGGAAAGATCTACAGTTACAGGTACATTTATAATAGAAGTAATCTGGAAGTATGTTCTGTCGGAATGATGAAAGTTTAAATGGAAATGAAACCCAACATTTTTCTGTTTCTTATTTTTCATAAATCAAATAGAGCATGTGAATTTAAACAACTTTCCAATTTACAGAAAATGCAGCATGTCTGCAGAAAGAGCAGGACACATGCAGGAACTGTTAGCGCTTGAACTTTGTAGTGCTGCTTCACATTAGACAGTTCTCTTTAAACAGAGCTGTGCTCTGGTTGCAGTAAGTTTTCCTTAACACAGTGCATCCAGAGCAAAGAGCTGTTTGAAGTGATCAGTCAAATATGCAGTTGCGCTGCAAAGCAGAAGCACATTGCTTGTTGACTGGCTCTCAGAGATTTTTTCAAACCCGCCCCCTAGCCTTTCCCAGTCTGCAAAGCTGTTTATTCTGAATGTAAGACGTTAGTATGAGCATTGCATCTTTTTTATTACTACATTTCTATGTTAGACCTAGAGAAAAGAAAAACAATTTATTTAAGAGACATTTTAAAATTTATTTTTTTGTATGCTGCTTATTTGCTATGCAATTATATTATATAGCATTAAAAAATGCTTTATTCTTCAGTTAACCAACACATTGCAGTTGAACTGGTGCCTTAGTGTAACTGCCTAATTTAAAATTTTATTTAATAATGACCTGCAAAAAAATTTCCACTAAAGAAATCTCATCGCAGAAAGTGAAGGGAAGTTCTGCCTCTGGGAGCCTACCTAGATATGATATTCAACTAAGGATACCAAGATAATGAAGCAATTTAGATAATAGAAGCAAACTGGAAAGCTGTTTAAAATCACATGTTCTGTCTGAATCATGAAAGAAATTTTTTGAGTTTCATGTCCCTTTAATTTTGACTTTCATGTCCCTTTAAGCAATAGCTGGCTAACTAGCTGGAACAATTTTATTAAAGTTCTGTCAGCTTTAAAAAATAAATAAATATATAATTTAATTATCCTTTGTTACCCAGAAATTGCAATATGGGTTAAAAAAAATGATTATCTTTCTCTGGGGTATCCACAATCTTCATATTAATTTGAAAATCTATACTTAAAAACAATTCTATTCTGCATGCAATATATCACAAACCTTACACTGGCCATGTGACCAAAAATGATTATTTTCTTCTTTATTGGCTTTATAGTCAATATTCATCCAAGTGTTTTAAACTAGCATTTATTTGTTTAAGTAATAGAGAAATATAAGGAACATACATATCTGCTCAATAGTTCTGTAACTAATAGATTAAGCAGATCATATGAATTATTCATATATGTAGAATAAACAATTCAGCAACAGCCATCTTCATATTATTTATTGTGTTATTGTTGCAGATATTGTTTTGGTTTATTAATTGAAAGCAGCAAAATTAAGATTTTAAAGAGAAATAATTAAAGAAATTATTTATCTAAAAAGATTTGATGCTGTTTACTTCTGATCAAGAAATATAAAATAGCCTAAACAACAAACACTTTATTTACATCACATGGAAGTGATATTAAAGGGACAGTCTACTCCAGAATTTTTAATTGTTTAAAAGATAGATAATCCCTTTATTACACATTCCCCAGCTTTGCATAACCAGCACAGTTATATTAATGTACTTTTTACCTCTGTGATTACCTTGTATCTATGCCTCTGCAGACTGTCCCTATATTTTAGTTTTTTTGACAGACTTGCATTTTAGCCAATCATTGCCCTCTCATAAGTAACTTCACGGGCATGAGCACAATGTCATCTATATGGCACACATGAACTAATGCTATCTAGCTTTGAAATACTGTGAAAATGCCATGAGATAAGATTTGACCTTCAATGGCTTAGAAATTAGCATATGAGCCTACTTAGGTTTAGCTTTCAACAAAAAAATAATAAGAACAAAAAGGAAGTTTAATGATAAAAGTTTAAAACTCTTATTAACTTCACATGCACTAAATACTGCAATGTGTAAGTGCACAACATCTCTAGAATTCACTCTTCATTTGCTCAGTTTGATTCACATTGACCACTAGTGCAACCTACTGCTACTGCGCTCAATGTGTAAGTGCACAACATCTCTAGAATTCACTCTTCATTTGCTCAGTTTGATTCACATTGACCACTAGTGCAAACTACTCCTACTGCGCTCAATGTGTAAGTGCACAACATCTCTAGAATTCACTCTTCATTTGCTCAGTTTGATTCACATTGACCACTAGTGCAAACTACTCCTACTGCGCTCAATGTGTAAGTGCACAACATCTCTAGAATTCACTCTTCATTTGCTCAGTTTGATTCACATTGACTACTAGTGCAACCTACTCCTACTGCGCTCAATGTGTAAGTGCACAACATCTCTAGAATTCACTCTTCATTTGCTCAGTTTGATTCACATTGACCACTAGTGCAAACTACTCCTACTGCGCTCAATGTGTAAGTGCACAACATCTCTAGAATTCACTCTTCATTTGCTCAGTTTGATTCACATTGACTACTAGTGCAACCTACTCCTACTGTGCTCAATGTGTAAGTGCACAACATCTCTAGAACTCACTCTTCATTTGCTCAGTTTGATTCACATTGACCACTAGTGCAACCTAGTCCTACTGCGCTCAATGTGTAAGTGCACAACATCTCTAGAATTCACTCTTCATTTGCTCAGTTTGATTCACATTGACTAGTGCAACCTACTCCTACTGCGCTCAATGTGTAAGTGCACAACATCTCTAGAATTCACTCTACATTTGCTCAGTTTGATTCACATTGACCACTAGTGCAACCTACTCCTACTACGCTCAATGTGTAAGTGCACAACATCTCTAGAATTCACTCTTCATTTGCTCAGTTTGATTCACATTGACCACTAGTGCAACCTACTCCTACTACGCTCAATGTGTAAGTGCACAACATCTCTAGAATTCACTCTTCATTTGCTCAGTTTGATTCACATTGACTACTAGTGCAACCTACTCCTACTGTGCTCAATGTGTAAGTGCACATCTCTAGAACTCACTCTTCATTTGCTCAGTTTGATTCACATTGACCACTAGTGCAACCTAGTCCTACTGCGCTCAATGTGTAAGTGCACAACATCTCTAGAATTCACTCTTCATTTGCTCAGTTTGATTCACATTGACTAGTGCAACCTACTCCTACTGCGCTCAATGTGTAAGTGCACAACATCTCTAGAATTCACTCTTCATTTGCTCAGTTTGATTCACATTGACCACTAGTGCAACCTACTCCTACTGCGCTCAATGTGTAAGTGCACAACATCTCTAGAATTCACTCTTCATTTGCTCAGTTTGATTCACATTGACTAGTGCAACCTACTCCTACTGCGCTCAATGTGTAAGTGCACAACATCTCTAGAATTCACTCTTCATTTGCTCAGTTTGATTCACATTGACCACTAGTGCAACCCACTCCTACTGCGCTCAATGTGTAAGTGCACAACATCTCTAGAATTCACTCTTCATTTGCTCAGTTTGATTCACATTGACCACTAGTGCAACCTACTCCTACTGCGCTTGCCAACAACCTCCTTCTCCCCTTAAGTCACCAATCTAAATCAGTTTTCCCACTTAAATGTCCAAAATATGGACTCTTAACTACAAAACTCTCAAGAACCCTAAACACAGTTATTTTTCCTGACATATCCAGATTCTGCCTCAACTATGCGCTATTCTCTTTGATAAACTTTTAACCTACATTTATCTGCTCCAGTTATGACTACTTCCTTCTCCAGCCTCCAGAACTCCTCATGTGCTGCTCTTCCCCTCTAGAACTCTCTACTCCAGCCCATTATACTGTCTCCAACCTTGTTCAGCCTTAAAAGGACACTAAACCCAAAAAAATTATTTCATGAGTCACACAGAGCAGCAATTTTAAGCAACTTTCTTTCTAATTTACTCCTATTGTCAATTTTTCTTCATTCTCTTGCTATGTTTGTTTAAAAATGAAGGCATCTAAGCTAAGGAGCCAGCCAATGTTTGGTTCAGAGAACTGGACATTTGTTTATTGGTGCTGTCCAATCGGCAAGGACAACCCAGATTGTGAACCAAAAATGGGCCGGATTCAAAACTTACATTCTTGCTTTTCAAATAAAGATAGCAAGAGAATGAAGAAAATTTGATAATAGGAGTAAATTAGAAAGTTGCTTACAATTACATGCTCTATCTGTATCATGAAAGAAAATATTTAGTGTCCCTTTAAGAGCTGTTTAGAAACCCACCAATTTATAGAGGCTAACTACCTCTCCTCTGTTAGTTCCTCGTCAATAAATCTTGAACTGCCCAGTCTCACTCCTGTACTGATTTGTTTGTTTAGTCTGTGTATATAGCTGTACTCTACCATAAAACAATGTCATTTTACAGGGAGTGCAGAATTATTAGGCAAGTTGTATTTTTGAGGATTAATTTTATTATTGAACAACAACCATGTTCTCAATGAACCCAAAAACTCATTAATATCAAAGCTGAATATTTTTGGAAGTAGTTTTTAGTTTGTTTTTAGTTTTAGCTATTTTAGGGGGATATCTGTGTGTGCAGGTGACTATTACTGTGCATAATTTTTAGGCAACTTAACAAAAAACAAATATATACCCATTTCAATTATTTATTTTTACCAGTGAAACCAATATAACATCTCAACATTCACAAATATACATTTCTGACATTCAAAAACAAAACAAAAAACAAATCAGTGACCAATATAGCCACCTTTCTTTGCAAGGACACTCAAAAGCCTGCCATCCATGGATTCTGTCAGTGTTTTGATCTGTTCACCATCAACATTGCATGCGGCAGCAACCACAGCCTCCCAGACACTGTTCAGAGAGGTGTACTGTTTTCCCTCCTTGTAAATCTCACATTTGATGATGGACCACAGGTTCTCAATGGGGTTCAGATCAGGTGAACAAGGAGGCCATGTCATTAGATTTTCTTCTTTTATACCCTTTCTTGCCAGCCACGCTGTGGAGTACTTGGACGCGTGTGATGGAGCATTGTCCTGCATGAAAATCATGTTTTTCTTGAAGGATGCAGACTTCTTCCTGTACCACTGCTTGAAGAAGGTGTCTTCCAGAAACTGGCAGTAGGACTGGGAGTTGATCTTGACTCCATCTTCAACCCGGAAAGGCCCAACACGCTCATCTTTGATGATACCAGCCCAAACCAGTACTCCACCTCCACCTTGCTGGCGTCTGAGTCGGACTGGAGCTCTCTGCCCTTTACCAATCCAGCCACGGGCCCATCCATCTGGCCCATCAAGACTCACTCTCATTTCATCAGTCCATAAAACCTTAGAAAAATCAGTCTTGAGATATTTCTTGGCCCAGTCTTGACGTTTCAGCTTGTGTGTTTTGTTCAGTGGTGGTCGTCTTTCAGCCTTTCTTACCTTGGCCATGTCTCTGAGTATTGCACACCTTGTGCTTTTGGGCACTCCAGTGATGTTGCAGCTCTGAAATATGGCCAAACTAGTGGCAAGTGGCATCTTGGCAGCTGCACGCTTGACTTTTCTCAGTTCATGGGCAGTTATTTTGCGCCTTGGTTTTTCCACACGCTTCTTGCGACCCTGTTGACTATTTTGAATGAAACGCTTGATTGTTCGATGATCACACTTCAGAAGCTTTGCAATTTTAAGAGTGCTGCATCCCTCTGCAAGATATCTCACTATTTTTGACTTTTCTGAGCCTGTCAAGTCCTTCTTTTGACCCATTTTGCCAAAGGAAAGGAAGTTGCCTAATAATTATGCACACCTGATATAGGGTGTTGATGTCATTAGACCACACCCCTTCTCATTACAGAGATGCACATCACCTAATATGCTTAATTGGTAGTAGGCTTTCGAGCCTATACAGCTTGGAGTAAGACAACATGCATAAAGAGGATGATGTGGTCAAAATACTCATTTGCCTAATAATTCTGCACTCCCTGTATATTCCTACTTATATACCTAGCACTACAGAATGTATCTACTAAAGGGACATTAAACCCATTTTTTTTCTTTCTTTCATGATTCAGATAGAGAATACAATTTGAAACAACTTTCTAATTTACTTCTATTATCTAATTTGCTTAATTCTCTTGGTATCATCTAAATCATGAATAAAAAACAAACAACTTTTTTGTCAAATACATAAAATAGCAGCAATTAAACATATTACAAACGGCACATTAAACATGTTGAAATGTATTTTGAAGCAAACAAAATATAAATGCTTGATCACATCTGAGGTTTTCAAAGCTTACTGGATGATCGGAAAAACTCACAAGAATATGCTTCAACAAACATGAAAAACAAAAATAGATCTATTTAGAATAGGGATGTCTATTTTCAAAAACAAGCAAACATAAAAACAAATGTAATTAAGATGCAACAATAAAAAAATGCAGTAGTTGGTTTTAGGTCTCTTTAATCATACTATATAAATTGATGGGCTAATGCATTTTAGGCCTTTGAATGGCAAAATAAATAATTCCTTTGACTTCAATTCTGCCATTCAAATGTTTCTTTAGAAAAAATATAATTTAAATCTTAAATATAACAATTTGGTATCAGTCATGCAAACATTCAGATTTTACATTTGAATAGTTTCCCATATACTTACACTGGTCTATGAGAATCAATATTTGGATGTTGAGATATGAATAGTCAAAGTCTAATATGATTAAAGGGACAATTAACTTTTTTTTTAGCCAAAAAGAAATGTTGAATGTTTTGGAGAACATTCAAAATTATTTAGAACAAATAGTGACCTTGCACTTTGAAGTTTAGTTTTTCCAATAACCTTTGTTTACAAGCACAGGTATTTATCTACTATATTAAGTTGATATATATTACAAGCAATTTCTTTGTTCACTAATCCTCCTCTGCAGCCTTCTCTGACATAAAAAATCCCTCTCTTCTGCTATTAATGCAACTCCTACACAGCTGCATAAACATAGCCCTGTAAGAGATACTGTTCTAAAACTTAGCAAGTTAATGTCATAGGCTGGGTAAATATTGTGACTGCTCTTTGTCATGCTGGGGATGAGAATTCTGGTTCATCTGTAGCTACTAAGCCATAATTCCTATATGTCTTACTATTTTTCATATCTTCATGACTTAAAATGTGAAATATTTATTTTATGATTTTCAGCTTTAGGGACAGTGTGAAAGATACTTTAGCGTATTTCATCTTGTAAGGAAGGAGTTAATTCCACGTAAGTCAAGGTTGCCTAGATACCTGAAGACAGGGTCGGCTCCAGAACAAATTAAATCGGGTGGGGCATTTTTTTTTCACGAGGGGGCACGCATTTACAAAGCATGTATGAGAGTCAAAATAAGAGCAGACCTACATATTCTGCCGGAAAGTGTTGCTTCTGGCTGGCTTATCCCCCACTATTAACATTTAGAGAATATGCGCTAAATCACTAGGTAAAAGAATGAAGTCTAAATCCTATGCAGTGCACTAATACAGAGCCATTAAACCTGAGACCCCCAGTGCAATAGCTCCTTAAAAACAATTCA
Organism: Bombina bombina; assembly: GCF_027579735.1. Taxonomy (NCBI): domain Eukaryota; kingdom Metazoa; phylum Chordata; class Amphibia; order Anura; family Bombinatoridae; genus Bombina; species Bombina bombina. The sequence goes on from NC_069502.1 coordinate 1,197,632,392, forward strand.
CCCCTTAATCACCATGATCCAAGACCCTTAAACTCATTCTCAAATCTCAATCATGTCCCCTAAACAGCCATGCACCCCAAACCCCCCAATGCAATTAAGCCATTTGTTTGCAATAGCAGTGAGGATATTAGGTTTTCAGGTACTGGTAATTTTGTAGATTAGATTTTGCTATACCTGTTTCGCAATAACTAATGGATATCAGGCTACTTAATACAACCTATGTACTGTGAACGTATAAGAATATGATTGTATCATATAAATATAAGTCTATAAATGGTTACCAACTTCTATCGACGCATCAAAAGTGCACTAATGATAGGTAAAATTAATATGGTTAAAGACAAGTCCAAATAGTCTCTAACTAACTTCCAATTCCAAATAAGAGGTTAAGACACGGAGCTCCTTGCAGATGCGTGATGCGACCTCACAGTTCGGCAGCTAAACCTGCCCCCAGCATGCAGCATTACATAACAATTCATTATTTTATTTATTATTTTTAAAGCGTATGATCATATCAATATTTTTGAGGGGGCACAGCATTCTATTTGGGTGGGCATTGCCCCTCAATGCCCCCCTTGGAGCCGACCCTGCCTGAAGATGTGCTGCAGCATATAGTAGGCAGCTTGACATGTATAGCTTTGCCAGGTATGTGGCTCATGAGATAATTATCTAAAACTGGTAATCCAAAGTGAAATGAATAGCCCGGTCAATAATGGTGGGTTTGGTCACACTTATGGTTAAAAATCCTCAAAATAATATTAGATTATAATTACATTATTAAAAATAAAGTAGGCAATTGGCTTTTATTAGTGAATTTAATTAACTGTCTATATTACTTAAAGGGCCATTATAATTTGTTAGCGCAACACTCTACTGCTATGTGATTAACCCCCGTTAAAGTAACGCTTGGGAGTCATGCAGTGGAATCTCATCAGCAGCTCTAACAAATTAGAGCATGTCCTTTTTTCACTAGAGTTGCCCATTAAATTTACAATATTTGGTCCAAATGCACATACTTAATTACCTTATGAGAGGTGTGCTGCTTTTTGGACAGAAAATTATTAATATTTGTTTTCTGCCCAGTGGTTATAAGACCCATAAAAAAGGCCAGAGGTGGATTAGTTTAGACAGCCCTGAGTATAAATGTGTACACAGGGATGTGCCTAATTAATATTTATTGCCAGAAAGTCCCTTATGAAACAGTTAGGATAGTCTTGTGGTGTTTATTGACTGTTGACACCTTTGAGAACTTATGGTATATAATGTTCATCAGCAAGTTCTAGAATCACCACTTGCTAATATCTGTTCCATTACTATGATAGTGCTTGTTTATATTCCGCCTACATTAGAATATTTTATAAATACAGGTAGCCCTCAGTTTACGTCGGGGGTTAGGTTCCAGGAGGAATGGTTATAAATTGAAACCGTTGTAAATTGAAACCCAGTTTATAATGTAAGTCAATGGGAAGTGAGGGAGTTAGGTTCCAGGCCCCTGTCAAAACTGACATAAGTAACACCTAATACATTATTTTTAAAGCTTTGAAATGAAGACTTTAAATGCTAAACAGCATTATAAACCTAATAATATAGATTTTATCATCATCAAACTAAGTTTAATGAACAAAAACATTTGCTAACATCACCTAATTAAATAATCACACAACAGATTGCATCATCATAAAACTAAATTTAATGAACAAAAATGTTTTTTACTTGCATTTTTGTACAATCAGTTCTCCGCATTGTTAGCATGTTAGATAATATTGGGTCTGCACCTATTATATGCATTTCAATCTGCAGTGATTAATAAGCAGTTAGGCACCCTCACCTCAAGCTGCTGGACAGGAAGATAATAGGGAAGTGGCTGCTCGATAGCTAATGTCTGCTCTGTGTACACATATCAATTTCAGACCTGTTAAGTTGCATAACTTTGCTGCAAAACAAGCAGATAGCTCCACCTACTAGCTTTTTTAATTAGTGCATTGCTTTCCAAAGCTTTTCAATAGCTGTCACATGACTGAAAAAAAAGGTTGTTATTCTGAAACGGCGCAAATTGAACCGGCGTAAACCGAGAGCCACCTGTACTCTGTAACTAGTTGCACACACCAACCTAGCATACTTAACACCATCATGCACAGTTAGAAAACCCCAAATACCTGGAAAAAATTTAGATAATTGGGACAGCTACGGAACTTCCTGTTGATTTTTTAAAATGTATTAATTATCTTTTATGTCTAAGTAAACATTAAAGTCTAGTTTATAGGTGATGTGCTATCATTAGCGTGTGTATTACAAGTTGACAGTAAACATGTTCACTTGAGAGCAATCAAATTTAACGTGTTGGGTTAGCGTGACTGAAGACCTCGCATAGAGAGTTAAAAAAGACACAACATAATAATATAAACTGTATATGGTATATTACAAGGTGCTTGAATGGAAAGGACTATTTTATTATATTAATATATATATATATATATATATATATATATATATATATATATATATATATATATATATATATATATATATATACAGTATCTCACAAAAGTGAGTACACCCCTCACATTTTTGTTACTATTTTATAACTCTTCATGTGACAACACATAAGAAATGAAACTTTGCTACAATGTAAAGTAGTGATTGTACAGCCTGTATAATAGTGTAAATTTGCTGTCCCCTCAAAATATCTCAACTCACATCCATTAATGTCTAAACCGTTGGCAACAAATTGGGCCCAATTAGCCATTTTCCCTCCCCGGTGTCATGTGACTCGTTAGTGTTACAAGGTCTCAGGTGTGAATGGGGAGCAGGTGTGTTAAATTTGGTGTTATCGCTCTCACACTCTCTCATACTGGTCACTGGAAGTTAAACATGGCACCTCATGGCAAAGAACTCTCTGAGGATCCGAAGAAAAGAATTGTTGCTCTAAATAAAGATGGCCTAGGCTAGAAGAAAATTGCCAAGACCCTGAAACTGAGTTGCAGCACAGTGGGCTAGACCATACAGCGGTTTCACAGGACCGGTTCTACTCAGAACAGGCCTCGCCATGGTCGACCAAAGATGTTGAGTGCATGTGCTCAGCGTCATATCCAGATGTTGTCTTTGGGAAATAGATGTATGAGTGCTGCCAGCATTGCTGCAGAGGTTGAAAGGGTGGGGGTCAGCCTGTCAGTGCTCAGACCATACGCCGCACACTGTATCAAATTGGTCTGCATGGCTGTCATCCCAGAAGGAAGCCTCTTCTAAAGATGATGCACAAGAAAGCGAGCAAACAGTTTGCTGAAGACAAGCAGACTAAGGACATGGATTACTGGAACCATGTCCTGTGGTCCGATGAGACCAAGATAAACTTATTTGGTTCGGATGGTGTCAAGCGTGTGTGGTGACAACCAGGTGAGGAGTACAAAGACAAGTGTGTCTTGCCTACAGTCAAGCATGGTGGTGGCAGTGTCATGGTCTTGGCCTGCATAAGTGCTACTGGCACTGTGGAACTACAGTTTATTGAGGGAACCATGAATGCCAACATGTACTGTGACATACTGAAGCATAGCATGATCCCCTTCTGAGACTGGGCCGCAGGGCAGTATTCCAACATGATAACGACCCCAAACACACCTCCAAGACGACCACTGCCTTGCTAAAGAAGCTGAGGGTAAATGTGATGGACCGGCCAAGCATGTCTCCAGACCTAAACCCTATTGCGCATCTGTGGGGCATCCTCAAACGGAAGGTGGGAGAGCGCAAGGTTTCTAACATCTACCCGCTCCATGATGTCATCATGGAGGAGTGGAAGAGGACTCCAGTGGCAACCTGTGAAGCTATGGTGAGCTCCATACCCAAGAGGGTTAAGGCAGTGCTGAAAAGTAATGGTAACCACACAAAATATTGAAACTTTGGGCCAAATTTGGGCATTTCCACTTAGGGATGTACTCACTTTTGTTGCCAACGGTTTAGACATTAATGGCTTTAAGTTGAGTTATTTTGAGGGGATAGCAAATTTACACTGTTATACAGGCTGTACACTCACTACTTTACATTATAGCAAAGTGTAATTTCTTCAGTGTTGTCGCATGAAAAGATATAATAAAATATTTACGAAAATGTGAGGGGTGTACTCACTTTTGTGAGATACTGTATATATATATTATATGTGTGTGTATGTGTCTAAGTAATAATTCAATAGTTATTATGTAAATATTAAATATATTTACATAATAAGGTAACTAATCCTTCATGTGCACTTACCCGACACCACATTAGGCCTACAGTGCAAAACCCGAAGCTTGTCACGCATATTTTACATTCCAATGTTCTTCATATAGATATAGATATATATACCTATAAATCTATATTAATATATATAGGTATAGATATTTATTTATATATATATATATATATATATATATATATATATATATATATATATATAGGAACATCAATTTAAAAATACAAAGATTATTTACCAATACATGAAGAACATTGGAATGAGAAATATTAATAACTTCTATCGGGTAGAGCTCTGTGGGTTTAATATGTTGTCGGGTTAGCGTGCTAGCGATGTGTTGTTTTTTTTTTTGTTTCTTTTTCAAAAGCACCCATTGAAATCTATGGGGAGAATAAGTTAACACAGTCACAATATCTGTCCTTTAGTTAACGATTGTCAGGTTTTCCTCGTTTGTAAAAGTTTTACTTTCAACTTGTACTACAGGTGCTAACCTGCGCGCACAAAAACTTTACTTATTCTAGTGCTAAGGCTAGCCGCTTGTTATCTGGCCCTGAGTATCATAGCGCCTGACTTGCTCCTGATCACAATATTGTTGTACGAGTATCAGTTGCAGGTAGTATAGTATCATAGTGCTTGACTTGCTCCTCATATCACAATATTGTTGTACAAGTATCAATTGCAGGTAGTATAGTATCATAGGGCCTGACTTGCTGCTGATCACAATATTGTTGTACAAGTATCAGTTGCAGGTAGTATAGTATCATAGTGCTTGACTTGCTCCTCATATCACAATATTGTTGTACAAGTATCAATTGCAGGTAGTATAGTATCATAGCGCCTGACTTGCTCCTGATCACAATATTGTTGTACGAGTATCAGTTGCAGGTAGTATAGTATCATAGGGCCTGACTTGCTGCTGATCACAATATTGTTGTACAAGTATCAGTTGCAGGTAGTATAGTATCATAGGGCCTGACTTGCTCCTCATATCACAATATTGTTGTACAAGTATCAATTGTAGGTAGTATAGTATCATAGCGCCTGACTTGCTCCTGATCACAATATTGTTGTACAAGTATCAGTTGCAGGTAGTATAGTATCATAGCGACTGACTTGCTCCTGATCACAATATTGTTGTACAAGTATAAGTTGCAGGTGTTATAGTATCATAGTGCCTGACTTGCTCCTGATCACAATATTGTTGTTCAAGTATCAGTTGCAGGTAGTATAGTATCATAGCGCCTGACTTGCTCCTGATCACAATATTGTTGTACAAGTATCAGTTGCAGGTAGTATAGTATCATAGGGCCTGACTTGCTGCTGATCACAATATTGTTGTACGAGTATCAGTTGCAGGTAGTATAGTATCATAGGGCCTGACTTGCTGCTAATCGCAATATTGTTGTACAAGTATCAGTTGCAGGTAGTGTAGTATCATAGCGCCTAACTTGCTCCTGATCACAATATTGTTGTACAAGTATCAGTTGCAGGTAGTATAGTATCATAGCGCCTGACTTGCTCCTGATCACAATTGTTGTACAAGTATCAGTTGCAGGTTGTATAGTATCATAGTGCCTGACTTGCTCCTGATCACAATATTATTGTACAAGTATCAGTTGCAGGTAGTATAGTATCATAGCGCCTGACTTGCTCCTGATCACAATATTGTTGCACAAGTATCAGTTGCAGGTGGTATAGTATCATAGCGCCTGATTTACCCCTGATCACAATATTGTTGTACAAGTATCAGTTGCAGGTAGTATAGTATCATAGCGCCTGACTTGCTCCTGATCACAATATTGTTGTACAAGTATCAGTTGCAGGTAGTATAGTATCATAGGGCCTGACTTGATCCTAATCTCAATATTGTTGTACAAGTATCAGTTGCAGGTAGTATAGTATCATAGGGCCTGACTTGCTCCTGATCACAATATTGTTGTACAAGTATCAGTTGCAGGTAGTATAGTATCATAGTGCCTGATTTGCTCCTGTCAACAATATTGTTGCACAAGTATCAGTTGCAGGTAGTATAGTATAATAGCGACTGACTTGCTCCTGATCACAATATTGTTGTACAAGTATCAGTTGCAGGTAGTAGAGTATCATAGGGCCTGACTTGCTCCTGATCACAATATTGTTGTACAAGTATCAGTTGCAGGTAGTAGAGTATCATAGGGCCTGACTTGCTCATGATCACAATATTGTTGTACAAATATCAGTTGCAGGTTGTAGAGTATCATAGGGCCTGACTTGCTCCTGATCACAATATTGTTGTACGAGTATCAGTTGCAGGTAGTATAGTATTATAGGGCCTGACTTGCTGCTGATCACAATATTGTTGGACGAGTATCAGTTGCAGGTAGTATAGTATCATAGGGCCTGACTTGCTGCTAATCGCAATATTGTTGTACAAGTATCAGTTGCAGGTAGTATAGTATCATAGCGCCTAACTTGCTCCTGATGACAATATTGTTGTAAAAGTATCAGTTGCAGGTAGTATAGTATCATAGCGCCTGACTTGCTCCTGATCACAATATTGTTGTACAAGTATCAGTTGCAGGTAGTATAGTATCATAGCGCCTGACTTGCTCCTGATCACAATATTGTTGTACAAGTATCAGTTGCAGGTGGTATAGTATCATAGCGCCTGACTTGCTCCTGATCACAATATTGTTGTACAAGTATCAGTTGCAGGTAGTATAGTATCATAGCGACTGACTTGCTCCTGATCACAATATTGTTGTACAAGTATCAGTTGAAGGTTGTATAGTATCATAGCGCCTGACTTGCTCCTGATCACAATATTGTTGTACAAGTATCAGTTGCAGGTAGTATAGTATCATAGGGCCTGACTTGCTCCTGATCACACTATTGTTGTACAAGTATCAATTGCAGGTAGTATAGTATCACAGGGCCTGACTTGCTCCTGATCACAATATTGTTGTACAAGTATCAGTTGCAGGTGTTATAGTATCATAGTGCCTGACTTGCTCCTGATCACAATATTGTTGTTCAAGTATCAGTTGCAGGTAGTATAGTATCATAGCGCCTGACTTGCTCCTGATCACAATATTGTTGTACAAGTATCAGTTGCAGGTAGTATAGTATCATAGGGCCTGACTTGCTGCTGATCACAATATTGTTGTACGAGTATCAGTTGCAGGTAGTATAGTATCATAGGGCCTGACTTGCTGCTAATCGCAATATTGTTGTACAAGTATCAGTTGCAGGTAGTATAGTATCATAGCGCCTAACTTGCTCCTGATCACAATATTGTTGTACAAGTATCAGTTGCAGGTAGTATAGTATCATAGCACCTGACTTGCTCCTGATCACAATATTGTTGTACAAGTATCAGTTGCAGGTTGTATAGTATCATAGCGCCTGACTTGCTCCTGATCACAATATTGTTGTACAAGTATCAGTTGCAGGTAGTATAGTATCATAGCGCCTGACTTGCTCCTGATCACAATATTGTTGTACAAGTATCAGTTGCAAGTAGTATACTATCATAGCGCCTGATTTACCCCTGATCACAATATTGTTGTACAAGTATCAGTTGCAGGTAGTATAGTATCATAGCACCTGACTTGCTCCTGATCACAATATTGTTGTACAAGTATCAGTTGCAGGTTGTATAGTATCATAGCGCCTGACTTGCTCCTGATCACAATATTGTTGTACAAGTATCAGTTGCAGGTAGTATAGTATCATAGCGCCTGACTTGCTCCTGATCACAATATTGTTGTACAAGTATCAGTTGCAAGTAGTATAGTATCATAGCGCCTGATTTACCCCTGATCACAATATTGTTGTACAAGTATCAGTTGCAGGTAGTATAGTATCATAGCGCCTGACTTGCTCCTGATCACAATATTGTTGTACAAGTATCAGTTGCAGGTAGCATAGTATCATAGGGCCTGACTTGATCCTAATCACAATATTGTTGTACAAGTATCAGTTGCAGGTAGTATAGTATCACAGGGCCTGACTTGCTCCTGATCACAATATTGTTGTACAAGTATCAGTTGCAGGTAGTATAGTATCATAGCGCCTGACTTGCTCCTGATCACAATATTGTTGTACAAGTATCAGTTGCAGGTGGTATAGTATCATAGCGCCTGACTTGCTCCTGATCACAATATTGTTGTACAAGTATCAGTTGCAGGTAGTATAGTATCACAGGGCCTGACTTGCTCCTGATCACAATATTGTTGTACAAGTATCAGTTGCAGGTAGTATAGTATCATAGGGCCTGATTTGCTCCTGATCACACTATTGTTGTACAAGTATCAATTGCAGGTAGTATAGTATCACAGGGCCTGACTTGCTCCTGATCACAATATTGTTGTACAAGTATCAGTTGCAGGTAGTATAGTATCATAGCGCCTGACTTGCTCCTGATCACAATATTGTTGTACAAGTATCAGTTGCAGGTGGTATAGTATCATAGCGCCTGACTTGCTCCTGATCACAATATTGTTGTACAAGTATCAGTTGCAGGTAGTATAGTATCATAGCGACTGACTTGCTCCTGATCACAATATTGTTGTACAAGTATCAGTTAAAGGTTGTATAGTATCATAGCGCCTGACTTGCTCCTGATCACAATATTGTTGTACAAGTATCAGTTGCAGGTAGTATAGTATCACAGGGCCTGACTTGCTCCTGATCACAATATTGTTGTACAAGTATCAGTTGCAGGTAGTATAGTATCATAGGGCCTGACTTGCTCCTGATCACACTATTGTTGTACAAGTATCAATTGCAGGTAGTATAGTATCACAGGGCCTGACTTGCTCCTGATCACAATATTGTTGTACAAGTATCAGTTGCAGGTGTTATAGTATCATAGTGCCTGACTTGCTCCTGATCACAATATTGTTGTTCAAGTATCAGTTGCAGGTAGTATAGTATCATAGCGCCTGACTTGCTCCTGATCACAATATTGTTGTACAAGTATCAGTTGCAGGTAGTATAGTATCATAGGGCCTGACTTGCTGCTGATCACAATATTGTTGTACGAGTATCAGTTGCAGGTAGTATAGTATCATAGGGCCTGACTTGCTGCTAATCGCAATATTGTTGTACAAGTATCAGTTGCAGGTAGTATAGTATCATAGCGCCTAACTTGCTCCTGATCACAATATTGTTGTACAAGTATCAGTTGCAGGTAGTATAGTATCATAGCACCTGACTTGCTCCTGATCACAATATTGTTGTACAAGTATCAGTTGCAGGTTGTATAGTATCATAGTGCCTGACTTGCTCCTGATCACAATATTGTTGTACAAGTATCAGTTGCAGGTAGTATAGTATCATAGCGCCTGACTTGCTCCTGATCACAATATTGTTGTACAAGTATCAGTTGCAAGTAGTATAGTATCATAGCGCCTGATTTACCCCTGATCACAATATTGTTGTACAAGTATCAGTTGCAGGTAGTATAGTATCATAGCGCCTGACTTGCTCCTGATCACAATATTGTTGTACAAGTATCAGTTGCAGGTAGCATAGTATCATAGGGCCTGGCTTGATCCTAATCACAATATTGTTGTACACGTATCAGTTGCAGGTAGTATAGTATCATAGGGCCTGACTTGCTCCTGATCACAATATTGTTGTACAAGTATCAGTTGCAGGTAGTATAGTATCATAGTGCCTGATTTGCTCCTGTCAACAATAATGTTGCACAAGTATCAGTTGCAGGTAGTATAGTATCATAGCGACTGACTTTCTCCTGATCACAATATTGTTGTACAAGTATCAGTTGCATGTAGTAGAGTATCATAGGGCCTGACTTGCTCCTGATCACAATATTGTTGTACAAGTATCAGTTGCAGGTAGTAGAGTATCATAGGGCCTGACTTGCTCCTGATCACAATATTGTTGTACAAATATCAGTTGCAGGTTGTAGAGTATCATAGGGCCTGACTTGCTCCTGATCACAATATTGTTGTACAAGTATCAGTTGCAGGTAGTATAGTATTATAGGGCCTGACTTGCTGCTGATCACAATATTGTTGTACGAGTATCAGTTGCAGGTAGTATAGTATCATAGGGCCTGACTTGCTGCTAATCGCAATATTGTTGTACAAGTATCAGTTGCAGGTAGTATAGTATCATAGCGCCTAACTTGCTCCTGATCACAATATTGTTGTACAAGTATCAGTTGCAGGTAGTATAGTATCATAGCGCCTGACTTGCTCCTGATCACAATATTGTTGTACAAGTATCAGTTGCAGGTTGTATAGTATCATAGTGCCTGACTTGCTCCTGATCACAATATTGTTGTACAAGTATAAGTTGCAGGTAGTATAGTATCATAGCGCCTGACTTGCTCCTGATCACAATATTGTTGTACAAGTATCAGTTGCAGGTGGTATAGTATCATAGCGCCTGACTTGCTCCTGATCACAATATTGTTGTACAAGTATCAGTTGCACGTAGTATAGTATCATAGCGACTGACTTGCTCCTGATCACAATATTGTTGTACAAGTATCAGTTGCAGGTTGTATAGTATCATAGCGCCTGACTTGCTCCTGATCACAATATTGTTGTACAAGTATCAGTTGCAGGTAGTATAGCATCACAGGGCCTGACTTGCTCCTGATCACAATATTGTTGTACAAGTATCAGTTGCAGGTAGTATAGTATCATAGGGCCTGACTTTCTCCTGATCACACTATTGTTGTACAAGTATCAGTTGCAGTTAGTATAGTATCACAGGGCCTGACTTGCTCCTGATCACAAAATTGTTGTACAAGTATCAGCTGCAGGTAGTATAGTATCATAGGGCCTGACTTGCTCCTGATCACACTATTGTTGTACAAGTATCAGTTGCAGGTAGTATAGTATCATAGCGCCTGACTTGCTCCTGATCACAATATTGTTGTACAAGTATCAGTTGCAGGTAGTATAGTATCATAGTGCCTAACTTGCTCCTGATCACAATATTTTTGAACAAGTATCAGTCGCAGGTAGTATAGTATCATAGAGCCTGACTTGCTCATGATCACAATATTGTTGTACAAGTATCAGTTGCAGGTAGTATAGTATCATAGCGCCTGACTTGCTCCTGATCACAATATTGTTGTACAAGTATCAGTTGCAGGTAGTATAGTATCATAGCGCCTGATTTACTCCTGATCCCAATATTGTTGTACAAGTATCAGTTACAGGTAGTATAGTATCATAGCGCCTGACTTGCTCCTGATCACAATATTGTTGTACAAGTATCAGTTGCAGGTAGTATAGTATCATAGCGACTGACTTGCTCCTGATCACAACGTTACTGTACAAGTATCAGTTGCAGGTAGTATAGTATCATAGCGCCTGACTTGCTCCTGATCACAATGTTGTTGTACAAGTGTCAGTTGCAGTTAGTATAGTATCATAGGGCCTGACTTGCTCCTGATCACAATATTTTTGTACAAGTATCAGTTGCAGGTAGTATAGTATCATAGGGCCTGACTTGCTCCTGATCACAATATTGTTGTACAAGTATCAGTTGCAGGTAGTATAGTATCATAGCGCCTGACTTACTCCTGATCCCAATATTGTTGTACAAGTATCAGTTGCCGGTAGTATAGTATCTATCATAGGGCCTAACTTGCTCCTTATCACAATATTGTTTTACAAGTATCAGTTGCAGGTAGTATAGTATCATAGCACCTGACTTGCTCCTGATCACAATATTGTTGTACAAGTATCAGTTGCAGGTAGTATAGTATCATAGCGACTGACTTGCTCCTGATCACAATATTGTTGTACAAGTATCATTTGCTGGTAGTATAGTATCATAGGGCCTGACTTACTCCTGATCCCAATATTGTTGTACAAGTATCAGTTGCCGGTAGTATAGTATCTATCATAGGGCCTAACTTGCTCCTTATCACAATATTGTTTTACAAGTATCAGTTGCAGGTAGTATAGTATCATAGCACCTGACTTGCTCCTGATCACAATATTGTTGTACAAGTATCAGTTGCAGGTAGTATAGTATCATAGCGACTGACTTGCTCCTGATCACAATATTGTTGTACAAGTATCATTTGCTGGTAGTATAGTATCATAGGGCCTGACTTACTCCTGATCCCAATATTGTTGTACAAGTATCAGTTGCCGGTAGTATAGTATCTATCATAGGGCCTAACTTGCTCCTGATCACAATATTGTTTTACAAGTATCAGTTGCAGGTAGTATAGTATCATAGCGCCTGACTTGCTCCTGATCACAATATTGTTTTACAAGTATCAGTTGCAGGTAGTATAGTATCATAGCGCCTGACTTGCTCCTGATCACAATATTGTTGTACAAGTATCAGTTGCAGTTAGTATAGTATCATAGCGACTGACTTGCTCCTGATCACAATATTGTTGTACAAGTATCATTTGCTGGTAGTATAGTATCATAGGGCCTGACTTGCTCCTGATCACAATATTGTTGTACAAGTATCAGTTGCAGGTAGTATAGTATCATAGCGACTGACTTGCTCCTGATCACAATATTGTTGTACAAGTATCAGTTGCAGGTAGTATAGTATCATAGGGCCTGACTTGCTGCTGATCACAATATTGTTGTACAAATATCAGTTGCAGGTAGTATAGTATCATAGTGACTGACTTGCTCCTGATCACAATATTGTTGTACAATTATCAGTTGCAGGTAGTATAGTATCATAGGGCCTGACTTGCTCCTGATCACAATATTGTTGTACAAGTATCAGTTGCAGGTAGTATAGTATCATAGGTCCTGCCTTGTTCCTGATCACAATATTGTTGTACAAGTATCAGTTGCAGGTAGTATAGTATCATAGGGCCTAACTTGCTCCTGATCACAATATTGTTGTACAAGTATCAGTTGCAGGTAGTAAAGTATCATAGCGACTGACTTGCTCCTGATCACAATATTGTTGTACAAGTATCAGTTGCAGGTAGTATAGTATCATAGGGCCTGAGTTGCTCCTGATCACAATATTGTTGTACAAGTATCAGTTGCAGGTAGTATAGTATCATAGCACCTGACTTGCTCCTGATCACAATATTGTTGTACAAGTATCAGTTGCAGGTAGTATAGTATCATGGGGCCTAACTTGCTCCTGATCACAATATTGTTTTACAAGTATCAGTTGCAGGTAGTATAGTATCATAGCGCCTGACTTGCTCCTGATCACAATATTGTTGTACAAGTATCAGTTGCAGGTAGTATAGTATCATAGGGCCTGAGTTGCTCCTGATCACAATATTGTTGTACAAGTATCAGTTGCAGGTAGTATAGTATCATAGCCCCTGACTTGCTCCTGATCACAATATTGTTGTACAAGTATCAGTTGCAGGTAGTATAATATCATGGGGCCTAACTTGCTCCTGATCACAATATTGTTTTACAAGTATCAATTGCAGGTAGTATAGTATCATAGCGCCTGACTTGCTCCTGATCACAATATTGTTGTACAAGTATCAGTTGCAGGTAGTATAGTATCATAGGGACTGACCTGCTCCTGATCACAATATTGTTGTACAAGTATCAGTTGCAGGTAGTAAAGTATCATATGGCCTGACTTGCTCCTGATCACAATATTTTTGTACAAGTATCAGTTGCAGGTAGTATAGTATCATAGCACCTGACTTGCTCCTGATCACAATATTGTTGTACAAGTATCAGTTGCAGGTAGTATAGTATCATAGGGCCTGACTTGCTCCTGATCACAATATTGTTGTATAAGTATCAGTTGCAGGTATTATAGTATCATAGCGCCTGACTTGCGCCTGATCACAATATTGTTGTACAAGTATCAGTTGCAGGTAGTATAGTATCATAGCGCCTGACTTGCTCCTGATCACAATATTGTTGTACAAGTATCAGTTGCAGGTAGTATAGTATCATAGCGCCTGATTTACTCCTGATCACAATATTGTTGTTCAAGTATCAGTTGCAGGTATTATAGTATCATAGCGCCTGACTTGCTCCTGATCACAATATTGTTGTACAAGTATCAGTTGCAGGTAGTATAGTATCATAGTGCCTGACTTGCTGCTGATCACAATATTGTTGAACAAGTATCAGTTGCAGGTGTTATAGTATCATAGCGCCTGACTTGCTCCTGATCACAATATTGTTGAACAAGTATCAGTTGCAGGTAGTATAGTTATCATAGCGTCTGACTTGCTCCTGATCACAATATTGTTGTACGAGTATCAGTTATAGGTAGTAAAGTATCATAGCGCCTGACTTGCTCCTGATCACAATATTGTTGTACAAGTATCAGTTGCAGGTAGTATAGTATCATAGCGCCTGACTTGCTCCTGATCACAATATTGTTGTACAAGTATTAGTTGTAGGTCGTATAGTATGTTAGCGCCTGACTTGCGCCTGATCACAATATTGTTGTACAAGTATCAGTTGCAGGTAGTATAGAATCATTGCGCCTGACTTGCTCCTGATCACAATATTGTTGTACAAGTATCAGTTGTAGGTAGTAGTATCTTAGCACCTGACTTACTCTTGATCACAATATTGTTGTACAAGTATCAGTTGTAGGTAGTATAGTATCATAGCGCCTGACTTGCTCCTGATCACAATATTGTTGTACAAGTATCAGTTGTAGGTAGTATAGTATCATAGCGCCTGACTTGCTCCTGATCACAATATTGTTGTACAAGTATCAGTTGTAGGTAGTATAGTATCATAGCGCCTGACTTGCTCCTGATCACAATATTGTTTTACAAGTATCAGTTGCAGGTAGTATAGTATCATAGCGCCTGACTTGCTCCTGATCACAATATTGTTGTACAAGTATCAGTTGCAGTTAGTATAGTATCATAGCGACTGACTTGCTCCTGATCACAATATTGTTGTACAAGTATCAGTTGCAGGTAGTATAGTATCATAGCGACTGACTTGCTCCTGATCACAATATTGTTGTACAAGTATCAGTTGCAGGTAGTATAGTATCATAGGGCCTGACTTGCTGCTGATCACAATATTGTTGTACAAATATCAGTTGCAGGTAGTATAGTATCATAGTGACTGACTTGCTCCTGATCACAATATTGTTGTACAATTATCAGTTGCAGGTAGTATAGTATCATAGGGCCTGACTTGCTCCTGATCACAATATTGTTGTACAAGTATCAGTTGCAGGTAGTATAGTATCATAGGTCCTGCCTTGTTCCTGATCACAATATTGTTGTACAAGTATCAGTTGCAGGTAGTATAGTATCATAGGGCCTAACTTGCTCCTGATCACAATATTGTTGTACAAGTATCAGTTGCAGGTAGTAAAGTATCATAGCGACTGACTTGCTCCTGATCACAATATTGTTGTACAAGTATCAGTTGCAGGTAGTATAGTATCATAGGGCCTGAGTTGCTCCTGATCACAATATTGTTGTACAAGTATCAGTTGCAGGTAGTATAGTATCATAGCGCCTGACTTGCTCCTGATCACAATATTGTTGTACAAGTATCAGTTGCAGGTAGTATAGTATCATGGGGCCTAACTTGCTCCTGATCACAATATTGTTTTACAAGTATCAGTTGCAGGTAGTATAGTATCATAGCGCCTGACTTGCTCCTGATCACAATATTGTTGTACAAGTATCAGTTGCAGGTAGTATAGTATCATAGGGCCTGACTTGCTCCTGATCACAATATTGTTGTACAAGTATCAGTTGCAGGTAGTATAGTATCATAGCGCCTGACTTGCTCCTGATCACAATATTGTTGTACAAGTATCAGTTGCAGGTAGTATAGTATCATGGGGCCTAACTTGCTCCTGATCACAATATTGTTTTACAAGTATCAATTGCAGGTAGTATAGTATCATAGCGCCTGACTTGCTCCTGATCACAATATTGTTGTACAAGTATCAGTTGCAGGTAGTATAGTATCATAGGGACTGACCTGCTCCTGATCACAATATTGTTGTACAAGTATCAGTTGCAGGTAGTATAGTATCATATGGCCTGACTTGCTCCTGATCACAATATTTTTGTACAAGTATCAGTTGCAGGTAGTATAGTATCATAGCACCTGACTTGCTCCTGATCACAATATTGTTGTACAAGTATCAGTTGCAGGTAGTATAGTATCATAGGGCCTGACTTGCTCCTGATCACAATATTGTTGTATAAGTATCAGTTGCAGGTATTATAGTATCATAGCGCCTGACTTGCGCCTGATCACAATATTGTTGTACAAGTATCAGTTGCAGGTAGTATAGTATCATAGCGCCTGACTTGCTCCTGATCACAATATTGTTGTACAAGTATCAGTTGCAGGTAGTATAGTATCATAGCGCCTGATTTACTCCTGATCACAATATTGTTGTTCAAGTATCAGTTGCAGGTATTATAGTATCATAGCGCCTGATTTACTCCTGATCACAATATTGTTGTTCAAGTATCAGTTGCAGGTATTATAGTATCATAGCGCCTGACTTGCTCCTGATCACAATATTGTTGTACAAGTATCAGTTGCAGGTAGTATAGTATCATAGTGCCTGACTTGCTGCTGATCACAATATTGTTGAACAAGTATCAGTTGCAGGTGTTATAGTATCATAGCGCCTGACTTGCTCCTGATCACAATATTGTTGAACAAGTATCAGTTGCAGGTAGTATAGTTATCATAGCGTCTGACTTGCTCCTGATCACAATATTGTTGTACGAGTATCAGTTATAGGTAGTAAAGTATCATAGCGCCTGACTTGCTCCTGATCACAATATTGTTGTACAAGTATCAGTTGCAGGTAGTATAGTATCATAGCGCCTGACTTGCTCCTGATCACAATATTGTTGTACAAGTATTATTTGTAGGTCGTATAGTATGTTAGCGCCTGACTTGCGCCTGATCACAATATTGTTGTACAAGTATCAGTTGTAGGTAGTAGTATCTTAGCACCTGACTTACTCTTGATCACAATATTGTTGTACAAGTATCAGTTGTAGGTAGTATAGTATCATAGTGCCTGACTTGCTGCTGATCACAATATTGTTGAACAAGTATCAGTTGCAGGTGTTATAGTATCATAGCGCCTGACTTGCTCCTGATCACAATATTGTTGTACAAGTATCAGTTGTAGGTAGTAGTATCTTAGCACCTGACTTACTCTTGATCACAATATTGTTGTACAAGTATCAGTTGTAGGTAGTATAGTATCATAGTGCCTGACTTGCTGCTGATCACAATATTGTTGAACAAGTATCAGTTGCAGGTGTTATAGTATCATAGCGCCTGACTTGCTCCTGATCACAATATTGTTGTACAAGTATCAGTTGCAGGTAGTATAGAATCATTGCGCCTGACTTGCTCCTGATCACAATATTGTTGTACAAGTATCAGTTGTAGGTAGTAGTATCTTAGCACCTGACTTACTCTTGATCACAATATTGTTGTACAAGTATCAGTTGTAGGTAGTATAGTATCATAGCGCCTGACTTGCTCCTGATCACAATATTGTTGTACAAGTATCAGTTGTAGGTAGTATAGTATCATAGCGCCTGACTTGCTCCTGATCACAATATTGTTGTACAAGTATCAGTTGTAGGTAGTATAGTATCATAGCGCCTGACTTGCTCCTGATCACAATATTGTTGTACAAGTATCAGTTGCAGTTAGTATAGTATCATAGCGACTGACTTGCTCCTGATCACAATATTGTTGTACAAGTATCATTTGCTGGTAGTATAGTATCATAGGGCCTGACTTGCTCCTGATCACAATATTGTTGTACAAGTATCAGTTGCAGGTAGTATAGTATCATAGCGACTGACTTGCTCCTGATCCCAATATTGTTGTACAAGTATCAGTTGCAGGTAGTATAGTATCATAGGGCCTGACTTGCTGCTGATCACAATATTGTTGTACAAATATCAGTTGCAGATAGTATAGTATCATAGTGACTGACTTGCTCCTGATCACAATATTGTTGTACAATTATCAGTTGCAGGTAGTATAGTATCATAGGGCCTGACTTGCTCCTGATCACAATATTGTTGTACAAGTATCAGTTGCAGTAGTATAGTATCATAGGTCCTGCCTTGTTCCTGATCACAATATTGTTGTACAAGTATCAGTTGCAGGTAGTATAGTATCATAGGGCCTAACTTGCTCCTGATCACAATATTGTTGTACAAGTATCAGTTGCAGGTAGTAAAGTATCATAGCGACTGACTTGCTCCTGATCACAATATTGTTGTACAAGTATCAGTTGTAGGTAGTAGTATCTTAGCACCTGACTTACTCTTGATCACAATATTGTTGTACAAGTATCAGTTGTAGGTAGTATAGTATCATAGTGCCTGACTTGCTGCTGATCACAATATTGTTGAACAAGTATCAGTTGCAGGTGTTATAGTATCATAGCGCCTGACTTGCTCCTGATCACAATATTGTTGTACAAGTATCAGTTGCAGGTAGTATAGAATCATTGCGCCTGACTTGCTCCTGATCACAATATTGTTGTACAAGTATCAGTTGTAGGTAGTAGTATCTTAGCACCTGACTTACTCTTGATCACAATATTGTTGTACAAGTATCAGTTGTAGGTAGTATAGTATCATAGCGCCTGACTTGCTCCTGATCACAATATTGTTGTACAAGTATCAGTTGTAGGTAGTATAGTATCATAGCGCCTGACTTGCTCCTGATCACAATATTGTTGTACAAGTATCAGTTGTAGGTAGTATAGTATCATAGCGCCTGACTTGCTCCTGATCACAATATTGTTGTACAAGTATCAGTTGCAGTTAGTATAGTATCATAGCGACTGACTTGCTCCTGATCACAATATTGTTGTACAAGTATCATTTGCTGGTAGTATAGTATCATAGGGCCTGACTTGCTCCTGATCACAATATTGTTGTACAAGTATCAGTTGCAGGTAGTATAGTATCATAGCGACTGACTTGCTCCTGATCCCAATATTGTTGTACAAGTATCAGTTGCAGGTAGTATAGTATCATAGGGCCTGACTTGCTGCTGATCACAATATTGTTGTACAAATATCAGTTGCAGATAGTATAGTATCATAGTGACTGACTTGCTCCTGATCACAATATTGTTGTACAATTATCAGTTGCAGGTAGTATAGTATCATAGGGCCTGACTTGCTCCTGATCACAATATTGTTGTACAAGTATCAGTTGCAGTAGTATAGTATCATAGGTCCTGCCTTGTTCCTGATCACAATATTGTTGTACAAGTATCAGTTGCAGGTAGTATAGTATCATAGGGCCTAACTTGCTCCTGATCACAATATTGTTGTACAAGTATCAGTTGCAGGTAGTAAAGTATCATAGCGACTGACTTGCTCCTGATCACAATATTGTTGTACAAGTATCAGTTGCAGGTAGTATAGTATCATGGGGCCTAACTTGCTCCTGATCACAATATTGTTTTACAAGTATCAGTTGCAGGTAGTATAGTATCATAGCGCCTGACTTGCTCCTGATCACAATATTGTTGTACAAGTATCAGTTGCAGGTAGTATAGTATCATAGGGCCTGAGTTGCTCCTGATCACAATATTGTTGTACAAGTATCAGTTGCAGGTAGTATAGTATCATAGCGCCTGACTTGCTCCTGATCACAATATTGTTGTACAAGTATCAGTTGCAGGTAGTATAGTATCATGGGGCCTAACTTGCTCCTGATCACAATATTGTTTTACAAGTATCAGTTGCAGGTAGTATAGTATCATAGCGCCTGACTTGCTCCTGATCACAATATTGTTGTACAAGTATCAGTTGCAGGTAGTATAGTATCATAGGGCCTGACTTGCTCCTGATCACAATATTGTTGTACAAGTATCAGTTGCAGGTAGTATAGTATCATAGCGCCTGACTTGCTCCTGATCACAATATTGTTGTACAAGTATCAGTTGCAGGTAGTATAGTATCATGGGGCCTAACTTGCTCCTGATCACAATATTGTTTTACAAGTATCAATTGCAGGTAGTATAGTATCATAGCGCCTGACTTGCTCCTGATCACAATATTGTTGTACAAGTATCAGTTGCAGGTAGTATAGTATCATAGGGACTGACCTGCTCCTGATCACAATATTGTTGTACAAGTATCAGTTGCAGGTAGTAAAGTATCATATGGCCTGACTTGCTCCTGATCACAATATTTTTGTACAAGTATCAGTTGCAGGTAGTATAGTATCATAGCACCTGACTTGCTCCTGATCACAATATTGTTGTACAAGTATCAGTTGCAGGTAGTATAGTATCATAGGGCCTGACTTGCTCCTGATCACAATATTGTTGTATAAGTATCAGTTGCAGGTATTATAGTATCATAGCGCCTGACTTGCGCCTGATCACAATATTGTTGTACAAGTATCAGTTGCAGGTAGTATAGTATCATAGCGCCTGACTTGCTCCTGATCACAATATTGTTGTAGAAGTATCAGTTGCAGGTAGTATAGTATCATAGCGCCTGATTTACTCCTGATCACAATATTGTTGTTCAAGTATCAGTTGCAGGTATTATAGTATCATAGCGCCTGACTTGCTCCTGATCACAATATTGTTGTACAAGTATCAGTTGCAGGTAGTATAGTATCATAGTGCCTGACTTGCTGCTGATCACAATATTGTTGAACAAGTATCAGTTGCAGGTGTTATAGTATCATAGCGCCTGACTTGCTCCTGATCACAATATTGTTGAACAAGTATCAGTTGCAGGTAGTATAGTTATCATAGCGTCTGACTTGCTCCTGATCACAATATTGTTGTACGAGTATCAGTTATAGGTAGTAAAGTATCATAGCGCCTGACTTGCTCCTGATCACAATATTGTTGTACAAGTATCAGTTGCAGGTAGTATAGTATCATAGCGCCTGACTTGCTCCTGATCACAATATTGTTGTACAAGTATTAGTTGTAGGTCGTATAGTATGTTAGCGCCTGACTTGCGCCTGATCACAATATTGTTGTACAAGTATCAGTTGCAGGTAGTATAGAATCATTGCGCCTGACTTGCTCCTGATCACAATATTGTTGTACAAGTATCAGTTGTAGGTAGTAGTATCTTAGCACCTGACTTACTCTTGATCACAATATTGTTGTACAAGTATCAGTTGTAGGTAGTATAGTATCATAGCGCCTGACTTGCTCCTGATCACAATATTGTTGTACAAGTATCAGTTGTAGGTAGTATAGTATCATAGCGCCTGACTTGCTCCTGATCACAATATTGTTGTACAAGTATCAGTTGTAGGTAGTATAGTATCATAGCGCCTGACTTGCTCCTGATCACAATATTGTTTTACAAGTATCAGTTGCAGGTAGTATAGTATCATAGCGCCTGACTTGCTCCTGATCACAATATTGTTGTACAAGTATCAGTTGCAGTTAGTATAGTATCATAGCGACTGACTTGCTCCTGATCACAATATTGTTGTACAAGTATCAGTTGCAGGTAGTATAGTATCATAGCGACTGACTTGCTCCTGATCACAATATTGTTGTACAAGTATCAGTTGCAGGTAGTATAGTATCATAGGGCCTGACTTGCTGCTGATCACAATATTGTTGTACAAATATCAGTTGCAGGTAGTATAGTATCATAGTGACTGACTTGCTCCTGATCACAATATTGTTGTACAATTATCAGTTGCAGGTAGTATAGTATCATAGGGCCTGACTTGCTCCTGATCACAATATTGTTGTACAAGTATCAGTTGCAGGTAGTATAGTATCATAGGTCCTGCCTTGTTCCTGATCACAATATTGTTGTACAAGTATCAGTTGCAGGTAGTATAGTATCATAGGGCCTAACTTGCTCCTGATCACAATATTGTTGTACAAGTATCAGTTGCAGGTACTAAAGTATCATAGCGACTGACTTGCTCCTGATCACAATATTGTTGTACAAGTATCAGTTGCAGGTAGTATAGTATCATAGGGCCTGAGTTGCTCCTGATCACAATATTGTTGTACAAGTATCAGTTGCAGGTAGTATAGTATCATAGCGCCTGACTTGCTCCTGATCACAATATTGTTGTACAAGTATCAGTTGCAGGTAGTATAGTATCATGGGGCCTAACTTGCTCCTGATCACAATATTGTTTTACAAGTATCAGTTGCAGGTAGTATAGTATCATAGCGCCTGACTTGCTCCTGATCACAATATTGTTGTACAAGTATCAGTTGCAGGTAGTATAGTATCATAGGGCCTGAGTTGCTCCTGATCACAATATTGTTGTACAAGTATCAGTTGCAGGTAGTATAGTATCATAGCGCCTGACTTGCTCCTGATCACAATATTGTTGTACAAGTATCAGTTGCAGGTAGTATAGTATCATGGGGCCTAACTTGCTCCTGATCACAATATTGTTTTACAAGTATCAATTGCAGGTAGTATAGTATCATAGCGCCTGACTTGCTCCTGATCACAATATTGTTGTACAAGTATCAGTTGCAGGTAGTATAGTATCATAGGGACTGGCCTGCTCCTTATCACAATATTTTTGTACAAGTATCAGTTGCAGGTAGTATAGTATCATATGGCCTGACTTGCTCCTGATCACAATATTTTTGTACAAGTATCAGTTGCAGGTAGTATAGTATCATAGCACCTGACTTGCTCCTGATCACAATATTGTTGTACAAGTATCAGTTGCAGGTAGTATAGTATCATAGGGCCTGACTTGCTCCTGATCACAATATTGTTGTATAAGTATCAGTTGCAGGTATTATAGTATCATAGCGCCTGACTTGCGCCTGATCACAATATTGTTGTACAAGTATCAGTTGCAGGTAGTATAGTATCATAGCGCCTGACTTGCTCCTGATCACAATATTGTTGTACAAGTATCAGTTGCAGGTAGTATAGTATCATAGCGCCTGATTTACTCCTGATCACAATATTGTTGTTCAAGTATCAGTTGCAGGTATTATAGTATCATAGCGCCTGACTTGCTCCTGATCACAATATTGTTGTACAAGTATCAGTTGCAGGTAGTATAGTATCATAGTGCCTGACTTGCTGCTGATCACAATATTGTTGAACAAGTATCAGTTGCAGGTGTTATAGTATCATAGCGCCTGACTTGCTCCTGATCACAATATTGTTGAACAAGTATCAGTTGCAGGTAGTATAGTTATCATAGCGTCTGACTTGCTCCTGATCACAATATTGTTGTACGAGTATCAGTTATAGGTAGTAAAGTATCATAGCGCCTGACTTGCTCCTGATCACAATATTGTTGTACAAGTATCAGTTGCAGGTAGTATAGTATCATAGCGCCTGACTTGCTCCTGATCACAATATTGTTGTACAAGTATTAGTTGTAGGTCGTATAGTATGTTAGCGCCTGACTTGCGCCTGATCACAATATTGTTGTACAAGTATCAGTTGCAGGTAGTATAGAATCATTGCGCCTGACTTGCTCCTGATCACAATATTGTTGTACAAGTATCAGTTGTAGGTAGTAGTATCTTAGCACCTGACTTACTCTTGATCACAATATTGTTGTACAAGTATCAGTTGTAGGTAGTATAGTATCATAGCGCCTGACTTGCTCCTGATCACAATATTGTTGTACAAGTATCAGTTGTAGGTAGTATAGTATCATAGCGCCTGACTTGCTCCTGATCACAATATTGTTGTACAAGTATCAGTTGTAGGTAGTATAGTATCATAGCGCCTGACTTGCTCCTGATCACAATATTGTTGTACAAGTATCATTTGTAGGTAGTAAAGTACCATAGTGCCTAACTTGCGTCTGATCACAATATTGTTGTACAAGTGTCATTTGTAGGTAGTAAAGTACCATGCCCATTGCCATGGGAATTCATGGAAATATCATATGGGTGTATTTTATTTTGGATCTAAAAAAAAGGGATGAAAACTTAATGATCTGAGGACCTAGGAGATCCCCAGTTAAGATATTAAGCACCATACAAACAGCTGACAGTTACCAGGTTCCATGTGATCCAAGTGTAATTCAGAATCTTATAAAACAGTAAATACCCTAAAGAGTTACTGAGTCCCAGTTTGAGCTTATTTTATATTTGTAACAGGGAAAAAAGCCAAAAATGAATAATCAATATCCATATTGCAAATTAGCTTTACATATTTTTCTTACTATATTTAAAGGGATTTTTATTTGACTTAAATCTCCATGTGACTCTCGAGGCGCAGTACTTGCTGTTACATTACTCAAACAAATTAACTTTAGTGAGAAGGACGAACTTAGATATTTGAAGCTCATTTTGCTCTGTTATACTTAACTTGCACTGCTCAGCTATAGCACACCATTTCTTTGAGTTTTAAGTTAATTTTAAATTTTGGCTTCCTTTTTAACTCCACAGGTAAGAAATGGGCCTTAAAGAGACAGTCTACTCCAAAATAGTTATTGTTTAAAAGTATAGATAATGCATTTACTACACAGCTTAACCAATATTGTTATATTAAAGGGGCAGTCTAGTCAAAAATAAACTTTTATGATTTAGATAGGGCATGTAATTTTAAACAACTTTCCAATTTATTTTTATCATCAATTTTGCTTTGTTCTATTGATTTTCTTATTTGAAAGCTAAACTTAGGTAGGCTCATATGCTAATTTCTGAGCCATTGAAGGCCACCTCTTATCTGAATACATTTTGATTTTTTTTTTCAAAACTAGAAGCTGTTAGTTAATATATGCCATTTAGATAACATTGTGCTCACACCCGTGGAGTTACCTATGAGTCTGCACTGATTGTCTAAAATGCAAGTCTGTCAAAAGAATTGAAATAAGGGGACAGTCTGCAGAGACTTAGATACAAGGTAATCACAGAGGTAAAAACTATATTAATATAACAATACAAATTCTGGTGTAGACTGTCCCTTTATTATACTTTATAACATCTAAAACACTAAATCTCTGCCACCTTTATCTCAGTCTATTTTATAAGCTTTTCACAGAAAGACAGAGCTAGTTAATATATACCATATAGATAAAACTGAGCCCACTCCTGTGGAGTTACAAATGAGACTGCACTGATTGGCTAAAATGCCAGGTATAAAAAGCCCTGAGATAAGGGGGCAGTCTACAGAGGCTTAGATACAAGGTAATCACAGAGTTAAAAAGTGTATTAATATAACAGTGTTGGTTTTGCAAAACTGGGGAATGGGTAATAAAGGGATTATCTATAATTTTAAACAATCATCATTTTGGAGTAGACTGCCCCTTTAAGTTCATCACTATGAAAAAACAAAGGATTGTGGGGAAATACTAAACAACAATGTGTGTTACTTGCTTTAAGATGTGATTTAGTCTAATGATCATTTCCTCCTAAACAATGACTAAGAATAGATTTAAATCTTACCTCATTGTTGATAAAGCAGTAAAGAACAGCGACCATCAGTCCCTAAAAGTAAAATAAAACAAATTGATTGGAATAAAAGCAAATGTGCAATTTATATAAAAGGGAACTACACCAGTAAAGGTTATATTAGTTGTGACTGACATTATATTTAAATGTAATTATTATTTTTTATACTTAATTTATTTTTTTATGTTTTAACTGTTACATTCGATACCATAGGGCCGAATTATCAAGCTTGGAATGGAGCTCGATACCCCTGTTTCCGCGCGAGCCTTCAGGCTCACCAGAAACAGCAGTTATGAAGCAGCGGTCTAAAGACCGCTGTTTCATAACTTGTCCGCCTGCTCTGAGGTCGCGGACATCAATCCACCCGATCCTATACGATCGGGCTGGATGACACCCTCTGCTAGCAAATCTGCAGGGGGCGGCATTGCACAAGCAGTTCACCAGAACTACTTGTGCAATGATAAATGCCGACAGCGTATGCTCGCACTTTGGTGAATTGGCCCCCATGAGTGCTTCTCTGCAAGGTCATGCTAGTATATGGGCAATATGACTTTTGTTCCCACATATTATCAATTTACCTGAGATGTAAAACCTGCTGCATTTACCATTGCCCAAGCCGACTGGATGTGAATGATTGTACTCTGCTACACGTTAGGTGGTAGAGAGGTTATGCAGCACCCCTGGTGTTTCAGGCTCTAACGCTGCTTTCACAGCTTTATAAATGGGGCCCAATGACCTTTGGTTAATATTTTCAGCATTAATGAGTGTTACTCTAGTACAAGGATCAGGGACTTGTAATACGAGGGGGAGTTTCCATTAAAAGTATAGGGAGCATTAGTTACCACTAGTTTGTGCAAAGGAGATGAAAAGTATTTTTCAACTTGTAATACACGGCCTAATGGTAGAAATGTTGTAACCTTACAATCGTTTTTTGTTCTTCTCAAAGTAACGATTGCGCTCTACTCTAGGCTACTATTGGCTCGCTGATATAGGCCCTATACATAACTTTGGGACAGTTCTGTGCAAGGTGATCACAATTCATTCTAATCTGACAGCTAGAGGCATTTGATATAGTTCCAGCCTGGCCTTTTCTTCACATTTGCAAGTATTCTAAGACATTTTGGAATAAAACATTTATGTTGCGCATGGGCAAAACACATGCATAAGATGCCATTTCGAATGAATTTTTGAAATAATGGTCTAGATGCTTTAAATCTCTCTGCATCTCGTGTATTTATTCGCTAGGGGGGCATTTCCAAAATTTACATCTGTAAATCTCCTTATTAACCATCTAGGTAATATCTGGTGCAAAAAACTGCTCAAATCACCTGTTCTGTAGCTGATAGAGACATGAAAAAATACAAATAATAAACCACAACATCTAGCAATCACATTCTTAAATTAAGTATATTACGTTAATTATTTCTATTATGTTAACTAAGTACTTTCATGTCTGAAAATGCAATATGTTTAGGGTAAAAAAAAATACATTTAAAACATTTAAATATTAATAAAAAGCTTTTAAAGGGGATCAACGGGGATCTGGTATATGGCAAAGTGTTTGACTGGAAAGGGCTCCAATGTGTGTGTGCATATATGTATATATATATATATATATATACAGCATATATATTCATAAACATCTTTAGACATATATATGTATGTATCTCTATGTTAAAGCCCTTTGCCTCCCTTTTTTTCTAACACCTGAGACCTCATATCTTTGAGCCCTAACTTTTTTTGTGCAATATATTTTGTAATAATAATTATTATGAGTGTAACTGTACTTTTACGGGTAATTTTGATATGTTTGGTGCAATGTTTTATTTGAGTGTATCAGTTAACCGGAGCTCTGAGGTCGCACTAACCCAACGCGCATTAACGCCAATTACGCTCAAGAGATAGTATTTCATTTCAATTTGCAATACATGTGCTACTTCCAACGCACGCAAACAGGCACGATAAACCCTATATCGCTTGCACGCAAACTATAGCCACTCATAATCTGCCCTGTAATATTTAAAAAGTATTTTCTTTTTGTCAGTATTTACATTTATTGATTTAAAAGCACTGTTTTCTAGTTTGTGTGATCTACATCTTAAAACAAAAAGTAGACTACAGGTTTCTATTAAAAAGACATGATATCTTCTTTTACTGAATTTTAAAAGTACTGAAACTGTAAAATGGGAAACTGCTCCATTGCAATATTGTATCTGCAAATTCGATTGCGCCTTCATGAAGGAACAGGCTTTCTAACAAGATTGTGCCAAAGTCTAAACACATTCAACACAGTGCGTTTTACAACCCTATTGAACTTCTAAATGGGGTTGCACTGTAAAACGTGAACATGTTTGGACTTTTCACTCAAAAATGCTTGATCTTGTTTGAAAACTCCTTCACCAAGGCGCGATTCCTTTTAAATAAAGATGAGTTGTTGATACACCAATATGTCACTGAGACAAAAAGCACAATCCAAGCCGTGGAAGCACCTCTCAGAAATGTTGTATCCAAGCAAATGCTGAAAAGGTTATAGCATCTGTGTTTTGGAATACTGAGGGAATTAACTCCCTGCAGTAGGGAGGGAACATAACAGGCAACTACTACGCCAACTTGATTATACAATTGTGAAAAGAGAAAAGAACTATCAAGTTAAGTTAGAACGTGCTGTTCTACCAAGTAATGCTTCTGTTTCCAAGTCATCTGTTGCCATTGCTAAAGCTCGGTTCAAATTGCTAGATCACCCCTATATTCACTAGACTTTGCTTTCAGACACTTTGAAGGATCACTTGTGAGAAAACAAGTTTTGCAACAGATGATAAACTGTTCGTGATCGGCTGTATAGTCTGGATAAACTTTTTTTTAGAACATTATTTGCAGAAGTGTGTTTTAATAAAGAGGGGTTACGTTTCCATATAAAAAAAATATTATATGTATCTAAGTTTTTTTCTTTCTATGAAAGGATTAGTATGTATAGATCTACTCTTGTATCATTCTAGAATAAATAGTTTAATGAAGAACTTGAGAAATCGTTATACAGTTTTGGTGATTTCAGAAATTGCTTATTATAGTCCAAAATGATGCCCTGATTGTATCTATGAACAAGGATTGGGCAAGGGGCAAGAAAAAGGCAGGTACTATGGTATGTAATATGTTTTATATACCTTATTGTTTTCTTATGCAATTGCTACTGTAATACTGTGTCTTATGTATTTAACTGGTTCCCTCTTTTGTAAAAATGCCTAACATCTTCATATTCATTTTTGCTGCCTTTTGTCTCTATAATAAACTACATTATTTAATTACTCCTTCTCCCTCTCCACCTGCACTGTTCATTAGCACATCTCTCTTAAGCTCACCTTACTTTTGTACTCATGAACTTTACATATTCCTAAACACTCTCTCTCCCCCCTGCACCTTGTCTCAAAAGCAGTCTCATTACTGCAAATCTGTATGTCCTCTCATGTCACTCTCCCTGTTGCTTTTACTAACTGCTGGTGACATCTCCCCTAATCCTGGTCCCCAACAACTGAATAGCCGTGCACATCCATGTATATCATCCCACAGACTCAAAAAACAAAACTCTGACAACCTTACTCACATTCCTCTTGCACCAAAAGTCACTACCCCTTTCACTTGTGCACTCTGGAACTCTCGCTCTGTTTGCAACAAACTCACTTCTATACATGACCTCTTTATCTCCCACTCCCTCAACCTTCTGGCCCTAACAGAAACTTGGCTCTCTCCCCTTGACACAGCATCCACTGCTGCTCTGTCACATGGGGGTCTCCACTTCAGCCACACTCCTAGGTCTGGTAATAGACAAGGAGGTGGTGTAGGTATTTTACTTTCCTCTTGTTGCACCTTTCAACAAATAGATCCCATCTCTTCCCTCACATTTTCCTCATTTGAAACCCACAGGATTCGCTTATTCTCTCCTCTTTCTATACGTGTTGCAGTCATATACCGACCCCCTGGCTCCTCAATTCAATTTCTAGATCACTTGGCTGCCTGGTTACCTTATTTCCTTTCCTCAGACACCCCTTCCCTCATTCTTGGTGACTTCAACATCCCTCTTGACAATCCCACTACCTCCTCTGCAAAATAACTTCTGCAACTCACTTCCTCTTTCGGTTTGTCACAATGTACTGATTCTCCCACTCACAAAGATGGTCACTCCCTTGACCTGATCTTTAGCTATCGATGCACTCTCTCAAACTTCACAAACTCACCATTTCCTCTTTCTGACCACCATCTCCTTAGTTGCAACATATCATCCCTCCCTGCAGCTTTCCCCCCTTCTGCTCCTCACACCAAACATCACAGAAGCATTATGTCATTAGATAAACGACAGCTTTCTAATTCCCTCAAATCTCTCCTTTCATCCTTCTCCACCTTTTCCTGCCCTGACCAATCTATCTGCCACTATAACTCCTCAGAAAACCTTCCCTTGATCCTACCTCCCCATCCATCTACCGCCCTATTTCCCTCCTCCGTCTTGCATCAAAGTTTCTTGAAAAACTAGTTTATGCACGCCTATCCAATTTCCTTACATTAAACTCCCTCCTTGACCCACTGCAATCTGGATTTCGTCCACATCACTCCACAGAGACTGCAATTGTTAAGGTTACCAACAACCTACTTACAGCAAAATCAAAAGGCCACTTCTCTCTGCTTATCCTCCTTGATCTGTCCGCAGCCTTTGACACTGTTGACCACCCTCTTTTGCTCCAAACCCTCCAATCCTTCAGCATCTGTGACACAGCCCTCTCATGGCTCTCTTCCTACCTGTCAAACCGTACTTTTAGTGTAGCCTTCTCTGGGGCCTCCTCTGCCCCGTCACCACTTTCTGTCGGAGTACCGCAAGGCTTTGTCCTCGGTCCCCTTCTCTTCTCAATCTACACATCATCACTAGGCTCCCTAATAAAGTCCCATGGTTTACAATATCATTTGTATGCTGACAACACCCAAATCTACTTCTCTGCACCAGACCTATCTCCTTCCTTGGTAACCTGTGTCACTAACTGTCTTTCTCACATCTCCAACTGGATGTCCTCTCACTACCTCAAGCTAAATCTCTCCAAAACTGAGCTCCTTATTTTCCCCCCTTCCTCAAAACTCTCCACCCCCAATCTCTCTATAACTGTCGACAACTCCATCATTACCTCTACCCCGCATGCCCGATGTCTCAGGGTCACATTTTACTCAGATCTTTCTTTCACTCCTCACATTCAGTCCTTGGATAAAGCCTGCCGCTTCCACCTTGAAAACATCTGTAAAATTAGACACTTCCTTACACAAGACTCAACTAAAATTTTAATCCACCCTCTCATTCTTTCCCGCCTTGATTACTGCAACCCAGTCCTCTCTGGTCTCCCCACCTGCCGCTTAGCTCCTTTACAATCCATAATGAATGCCTCTGCCAGACTCATCTTCCTTACACGTCGCTCTTCATCTGCTGCACCTCTCTGCCAATCCCATCACTGGCTTCCTCTTGCCTCTAGGATCAAACACAAAATTCTCATTCTGACATACAAAGCCCTCAACTGCACTGCTCCCCTCTATATCTCAGACCTTGTCTCCAGATACTCTCCCTCCCGTCCCCTTCGCTCTGCTCATAACCTCCTACTCTCCTCCTCTCTTGTCACCTAATCACACTCCCGTTTACAGGACTTCTCCAGACTGGCTCCCATCTTGTGGAACTCTCTGCCTCGCTCCACAAAACTCTCTTCTAGTTTTAAAAGCTTCAAGTGCTCCCTAAAGACTCTACACACAACCAACACTAACCTTTCCTAATACCAGTTCCTCTCCTCCATTGCTATCCCCTGAACCCCCTTAGCATGTAAGCCTAAGAGTCCAGCTGTTTGTAGATCACCTTCTTCAGAGCTGACTACAACAGTACAACTCTTGGCAGGGCCCTCTACCCATTTGATCCCTATAATTGTTTTGTTGTACTCCCCCTTTGTTTATAGCGCTCTACAAATAACCTATAATAATAATAATAATTATTATCTAAGAGAGTAGAATTAAACTTTCTATATTAAGTACTTAATGATTCTTCTCAGCTTAGATTGTTTAGATAATTGCTGACTGATTAGATCATTTTGCCTATACATCAGAGATACAACGTTCCATATATATTGCAGGATCCTCACTAACTGGATCTTGGTCTGGCTGTCTCACCTTCCTTCCTGCCCAAACTCCTCTTATTCACCCAAATTGTTTCTGCACTGCTACATTTTTAGATAGAAATGGAGGTCATGTTTTTGAAAATATCTCTACTTTGGCACCTGTGCCGTATATATCATTCAAATTCTCTGTGATGCAATAACTGATTAAGTAAATACAACTGCATTTCTGACCTCACACCCCAGTAAGTGTTCATAGATGTTAGATGCTTTTATATTTTGCCAGCTATGCTATTTTAACATTGTTTTAAAGACTGGGCAACCTTTCAGGAATCCTTCATTAATTTTTTACCTTGATGGTTAGATCTCATTTAGTATCACTCATTCAGACATGAAGACACTATATATCATCAAAGCAAGTCTTAAATTATTCCCTGCATTCACATAATCTTACATGACATTTTTAATTCTCCAGAAAGGAACATATCAATATTAATGTGAGCGTAAAACTGAAAACAGATGAAAATGGCCTTTCACAATTATAATATGTAATAATTGTTATTTATTTGTATAAAATAGACATCCCTTCTTGTACAGCATAAAATATTTTTTTAATCACCTTTCTACTAATAACACATTAACACTCTTAATTTAAAGAAATATATCAAACAAAAGATGTCCCTTCTAAAAGGAAACAAAAACACCAAAATATATAATGTTTAGAATAATAAAATTATTGCATGACATCAAGAGGTGTAGAGTATTACTGCACTCTGTGTGTGTTTAACATTAAGGGCTAGCATAAACTTAGCGCACATATTACAAGTGGAAAGTAAAAAGTTTGTGTGCGAGCAAAACCCAACAAGCGCTAAATTCCATACTTCGCATATCGTGACTCTGCTAACGTGTTTTCCCCATAGACTTCAGTGGAGAGCATAGAAGAAAAAACTTAACACATCATTTGTGCGCTGACCCATCAGGAGTTATTAATATTTCACATTCCAATGTTCTTCACATACAGGACAATATTATTTTTATTGTAAATGCACATCAATATATTATTATTATTATTATTATTATTATTATTATTATTATTATTATTATTATTATTATTATTATTATCAGGTATTTGCAGAGTGCCAACAGATTCCGCAGTGCTATAAACATAGTCGGTATACTTAGTTGTGTCTTGTGTAAGGAAATGTCTAATTTTAGAGTTGTTTTTAAGGTGTAAGCAGCAAGCTTTAGCCAAGGACTTTAGCCAAGGACTGAATGTGAGGAGTGAAGGAAAGATCTGAGTCAAGTGTAACCCCAAGACAACGGGCATGTGGAGTAGGGGTAATGATGGAACTATCAACAGAAATTTGGGGGGTGGAAAGGGGAAAAATAAGGAGTTCAGTTTTGGAGAGATTAGCTTAAGGTAGTGAGAGGACATCCAAGATGAGATATGAGAAAGACAGTTAGTGACACGGGTTAGTAAGGAAGGAGGTAGGTCTGGTGCAGAGAGGTGGATTTGGGTATCATCGTCATACAAATGGTATTGAAACCCGTGGGACTTTATTAAGGAACCTAATGATGATGTGTAGATTGAAAAGAGAAGGGGCCGAGGACAGAGCCTTGAGGAACCCAAACAGAAAGTGGTAACAGGGCAGAGGATGCTCCGGAGAAGGCTATATCAAAGGTATGATTAGATATATAGGAAGAAAACCACAAGAGAGCTATGTCGAAGATGCCGATGGATTGGAGGGTTAGGAGCAAAAGAGGGTGTTCAACAGTGTCAAAGGCTGCAGACAGATCAAGGAGGATAAGCATAGAGAAGTGGCCTTTGGATATATATATATATATATATATATATATATACACTTATACCTGCATATCTATTCCTAGAGATGTCTATAGCTATATATATATTTTACATTAACATTATATATATATATGTATATATAAATAATAAAAATTAATTTTTTTCTATGTGAAGAACAAAGGATTGTAAAATATGTGTATTGAGCTTTGCGTTTTGCAATTTAGGTCTAACGCGGTATCGGGTTAGCGCACATGAAGAATTAATTATCTTAAGGCGGTATTGAAATATTAAATATAAAATATGAAAAAATATCAATAGGGGCGGAGCAAGCTCTGCATCTGAGTGGTCGCAACTCATAATAGCTCCGGACCGGTCCGGATTATTTACATATTTATGACCGCTCAGTGCAGCTAAATTTTCTACTAAGCTGGGATATATGTTCTAAGAAGACTACACAAGTTCTCTAAACACCTGACTATGGAGGACTCGCATTAGATTTTGCCGAAAATACGATCGCAACTACTACTGGGGATCGGCCATTTTGATACCCACGTGGAGCCTCAATCATACTCTGCAGTGAATCATGGAGGAACTCAATACTGATATACTTACCCATCTAGAAACTTTCGGCAATTTGATGTCCCTCAGATTCGCTGATCTGAGGGGAGTGCTCAGAGACTGCTTAGCACTGCCGACATCGGAGCCAAAGATAGACTTAAAATCCCCACTGACCCACCTCCAAATACCACGGCAGTTCGAGCTAGACCATATGAGGTGCCTAAAAGAGCTGGGCGACCAGCCTATTCTGACAGTTTTGGCACCTATAAAGAAGACCCTCCCAGACCTACCGGATACAGCCGGAGTGATCTTACCCTTGACTGCAGTCGATTGAGATGCGGACTGCCTCCCTGGTGGGGTTATGAACTTTACTTTCCTCTATGAACCGGAGACTTACCTGCAGGGTCACGAGAACCTTGATACTGCTGTGCGGCCCAAAACTACATTCTTTTCTGTAGCCAAGATCTCGCAGGTCACCACAGCTCATAAGCCAGTCTCACGGGGTCTAAGGCAGAGGGATCAAGACAGCCTACAGAGCGGAGGATGTGGGATGACAGTCCAGAGTCTAACTGCCGGACCACTTATGCAAAGTCGCCATCTATGTCTGAGGTCCCTTGGATGGCGAGTTTGCATACCAAGAGATAATCTAGCGATGCTTATTCTCAAAACTGGTGTGGGGTAACAGCTCTATTATAAATCTTGGAACTTTAGCCACTTGGCTGGACAGTCCTTTTAGGATAATCATATTATGACACTTTAATGAGAGCTACTCTATCTGAAAAAAAGAGTCTAGTTCATAGTTATTGATTCATAATTATCATTTACTCTGTTAATCCCGTAGTTTTTATTTGCACAGTTAATGCTAGTTCTTATATGTTTCGTTTAAGATGTTGGTTCTAATATGCTCAGGATTATAACACCTGTACAACACCAAATGTAAATTTTTATTACATGGCTTTAGGTGGGCAGGAGATTTATATGTAAACTGAGCAGTCAGAACAGCACCGAGCTGCAACCACAGTGAGATGCTATGTTAATAGAGAAGCCCTAAGCTGCTGTACATAATAGATTATGACTTCTATTAGTTTTAGCCTAGCCCAATTTAATTTTATATTATCTATATGTTGCCTCAGTTAGCCATTTCTATTATAAATTATATACAGCTAACCTTTTCTCTTCTGCTCACCACTAGCGTAGTCCTCATTATTCAGGGTTATTTGAGTAGTCAAGTGTTTGTGTTAGAATTGGAGGTGAGACTAAAATATTTATATACACATGTAAGAGAAGTGAGATCCTCATTACAGTCTGTTTGTTAGGCTGTAATTGTGCAAATATTAGATCTTATGACTCCCATAGCTTTAAGAGATAGAGGGAGCGCATATGGTTATATTGCCTATATTATAGTTATCTTATGTGACTACACTTGTTATGCTGGTAGTTGTATATATACATTTCACATATGTATGGCAGTTAGACGCCTAACAATGAACCCTATTCAATTTAGAGGTAGAAATAGCACTACAGTATTTATATGCGCATGTAAGATAGGGGAGATCCTCATTCCAGTATATTTGACATGCACTATTCTGGTTAGTCTGTAATTGTACATATATTAGATGTCGCTTTTTTCATAGCTGTATAAGATAGGGGGAGAGCATATGATTATCTTATCTATATCATTGTTATCTCCCATACATACATCCGTTATGTCTGTGGATGAATGTACACATCCCACATATGTACAGCAGTTAGACACCTAACATTGACTCCTATACAAGACATACTCATTTAACTCTTTACAGACTTACCCTGTTTCTCCACGTTTCATTATATATTGAGGCAACTAGATACGAGAGTTTTGCATGATACTGAGCACTAACATATACTCTTCTCCATGTATATCTCTCTCGGATTATGAGGTACACACCATATATATACATTTTGGTGCATTGGAGGACAAGAGGGTAGTACAAGTCATCACTATGATAGTATAGTTTCAGTTTATATATTTTAACCCTGTCTAGAACTGATCTGGTTATGTTCACCAGTTTATTATCAGAACCATAGTAGTATATACTACAAATAGAGACACATTAAACCCAAGCCCTACTTTGACTGAGTACCTTAACATAGTGCTGCACAACGTCACATCGAGCTGAACAATAATTAGTATTCCTACCCCTATATAAATACCTGCTACTGAAAACTCTCTTTACCTTATCCATTCTATCTACTCTCCTACCATTTACATAACTATCCTACAAGCCAATGACATAAGGTTCTATACCTTCCCTCTCCGCCCCCCCCCCCCCCTTCCCCTCTCTTCTTCCCCTATAACTCGAGCGGCTCTTGCCCGTTGTTCTTTGTCTCTTACCCTAATCACTATGACCCAAGTCCCATACGCCTGCTCCTTACATCTTTCTGACTCCAGAATTGATAGTCATGAAATATTCACATATCGATGTAAGGATAACACTTAAACTCACATAATATAAAATGAAGTTCATTCTAGTCACATCAAGACATGAAAAATGATTCATATTTTACATACTCATCACATTTAGGTGATCCTATCTCTTTTTCATACAACAACATCATAATCTGACACCTTGTTATATTACACCTATAGGCAGACTTCTCTGTTATTCTTCAAATTCATTTATTAGTCTGTCCAATATTGAAATATAAACCTGATGAGTAGCATTGTAATTTCTGACTGATTTCATGGGATAATCTTCATGTAACAACATCGTATGCCATACTGTGATGTAATTTCTCTTTTTTTTGGTGAAACTTGTTTGTTAGTTCTTTTTGAAACTTCAATAAAAAACTTTAAAAAATAGGCCCCTATATATACTATTATTATAGATACTATATATATATATATATATATTCTATAGATTACTTAGAATTATTTAAAGTATCTATAACCAATTGTAATCTAGCACTAAATATTTAAATAAAACTGAGTGCTGTAAAGAATAAAACATGTTTTCCCCCTGAACAATGGCACATTTTAAAAATTCTAAAATCTGTATATTTAAATATTGGTGATATTTGCAATTTTAAGTTACAGTTTTCAACTCAGCTAACTTCTGCAGGGTTTGAGCATTCCTGGACAGGGGTATGGCTACCTCAAGTAACCTTTTTAGAAACTGTCACATGATTTAACAGGAAATGTTACTGGGGCAAAAAGAGAGAGAGCGCTCAACCTTTTTTTGTCCTGCAAAATACTGGATAGTTGGGGGCATTGTGTTTTCAGCCTTCTTGAGTTCGTGTAGCTTGGTGGAAAACCTGGTACTGTACAAACGGTATATAGATGATATACTAATCATCTGGAAGGTTAATGAGGCATCCTTACAAGAATTTTTCTTCTCAATGAACACTAATGACCAAGGTCTGACCTTCACATACGAATTCAGTAATGAGAAAATTCCCTTTCTAGATCTAGAAATAGAAATAATAAACTTTAGTTTTGAGACAAAAACCTTTTTCAAAAAAGTTGACGCAAACAACTACATACATGCCGAAAGCTGCCACTTAACAAAGTGGAAGGGAAATATTCCAAAGTCCCAATTCTTAAGAGTATGAAAAAACTGTTCAAAAATGTTAGATTATGAAGAACAGGCCAGCATGTTAAGAAACAAATTCTATGACAGGGGCTATGATGAAAAAATCATAGATCAAGCATATGTTGATGTAAAAAAAGTAGAAAGAAAGAGCTTACTTACATATAAAAACAAAGATACGGATGGAATAATTCTAGAGGACCAGAATATTAAGGTCCCTTTTATTACCAGTTTTAATGGACAACACAAAAAAATGGAACAAATTATAAAAAAACACTGGCACCTCGTTAGAGAGCACCCCATTATAGGAGATAGAATAACTATGAATTATGCATTTATTTATAAAAGATCCCAGAATCTGAAAATGTTGCTGGCCCCAAGCGAGTTTAAAAATACAAATAAAAATAGTAAACAATTAGACTTGGAAGGTAAGGAAGTAAAAGGCTTCTATCCCTGCTTCTGTTGTAAATCTTGCCATTTCAGTAAAAAAGTAAAAACTTTTACATCAAGCCAAACGGGGGAGAATTTTGAAATAAAGGACACTATAAGATGCACAGACAAAGGCGTGGTCTACATAATTGAATGCAGCTACAAAAAGCAGTATTTAGGTGAAACTACCAGAACTCTTAGAGAACGCATTCGAGAACATCTGAATATCATAGAAAAGGGCAACAGGGATACACAATTATATAAACACTTCTCTGAAGTTCACAACAACAGATTAAAAGACCTCACTTGTTGGGGGTCAGTAAAGGTAAAGCCAAACTGGAGGGGGAGGGTTTTTTGAAAACAAGCTTCTAAGAATAGAAGCAGAACTAATATATAAGATGAAGACCCTACATCCCATAGGCTTAAATTCTGAACTTGATGTTACCCCCTTATGTATAATTAAGAAGCAAGCACTATGTAAATATAAGAACTGCAAACAACCACAAGTAATAAGAAAATAGCTCCTCCCCTCTTTGATCAATCGGCCAATGGAAAGAGAGAAAGGACTATAAAGGAAGGATCAGATCCACTTTAAAACACATCTTGAAAAAGCCCTTGTACGGGGCGAAACCGGTCGATGTGATTGTGAAACAGAGGATTACCAAAATACCTACTTGGAATAAAGACATTACTAACCATCAAAACTGTGCAATACACCTGTGCAGAGGAGTTTGAAGGAAGTATTTACAACCAGCACAGACATGAAAGCTGTCAGCAGTTTTAAAAAAAACAGAGGATCTCAGGAGCCTCACTCTCGCACAGGCAGATCGGAACAGCTTGGATGAAACACGGCTGCTGCAAACAGTGAAAACAACTTGGCGCAGCAGGGAAGTATATACTAAAGACTCAAGCAAGAATAAATGACCCAAGGAGGCTGAATAAGTAAAACGGAGACTACAGCCAAAACACAGAGTCACGTGGTAACATAACCCCACCCACAGAGGTCAGACGCCACACAAACAGACTGATAGAGAACTCCAAACGGAGTAAAAAGAAAACAGAGACTACAGCCGAAACACTGAGTCACGTGGTAACATAACCCCGCCGACAGAGGTCAGACGCCACGCAAACAGACTGATAGAGAACTCTAAACAGAGTAAACAGAAAACAGAGAGCCGATAATCCGGACAAAGAAAAAACGTAAGCCTGAGACCTAAAAGGCTACACAGCAGAGGCCACTTAGATGCAAAGACATTGCACTTTCCCACCTGGGTGCTAAGCACATTTGAGGGTTTTTTAAATTTTACATTTTTTAAAATATTTTTTTTTAACTTTTTTTTATTTTATTTTCAGATCCCCAAGACTTATACCGTTGGAAAGGTTAGTCTTGGGGGTCTGTAGCTGCTTAGATGCCTGAGATACAGGCTTCTAAGCAGCATGCCCCCTTTCCCTACATTGTCCTTTGTCATTTTTAAATAAAGTTGCGCGGTGACGTCATCAAGTCATTACGCATGACGTCACCGCGCCAAACGGAAAGCCCCGGCAATGCCTGTCAATCTACAGGCACGATCGCCGGGGTAGGAGCGGGTGGGAGCCCCCAGATCTCCCTCAAGGTGGGAGAGTGCTAGCGACGGCTCTGAGCAGTCGTTAGCACCTGAGTGAGAAACTCTGCGACGGCTCAGAGCCGTCGTTAGCACTCAAGGGGTTAATGTGTCCACACGTACTGTTAACATTGTATTTTATAGTTTATATCAGATAATACATTTATATACCTTTTACTTCTGTGTACAGATCTAATTTTTAGCATATCTACTGGTCCTTATTACGATAACATTATACTCTAAGAGACCACATGGAGGAATCCCCCAGCTATTCCTTGTGAATAGCCCTTGTATATTTTATTGCATTGTGTTTTCATGTCAGCTTTCAAATAATTATTTAATTAATTAATTGTCAGTACTTTAGGTAGTTAGTTTAATGATAGTGTAGTGTTAGGTGTAATTGTAACTTAGGTTAGGATTTATTTTACAAGTACTTTTGTACTTATTTTAGCTAGGTGGTTATTAAATAGTTAATAACTATTTAATAACTATTGTACCTAGCTAAAATAAATACAAAGTTGCCTGTAAAATAAAAATAAATCCTAAGCTAGCTACAAATGTAACTATTAGTTATATTGTAGCTAGCTTAGGGTTTATTTTATCGGTAAGTATTTAGTTTTAAATAGGATGAATTTATTTAATTATCTTAAATTAATTTCCTTTAATTTAAATTATATTTAATTTAGGGGGGGGGTGTTAGGGTTATACTTAGTTTTAGGGGTTAATAAATTTATTATAGTAGCGGCGACATTAGGGTCAGAAGATTAGGGGTTAATAAATGTAGTTAGGTTGCGGCAAAGTTGGGGGGGCAGATTAGGGGTTAATAAAATTTAAATAGTGTTTGCTAGGCAGGAGTGCAGCGGTGTAGGTGTTAATACATTTATTAAAGTGGCGGCGATGTCCGTCGGCAGATTAGGGGTTAAAAATTGTAGGTAGGTGGCGGTGACGTTGGGGGCGGCAGATTAAGGGTTAATAAATATAATGTAGGTGTCAGCGATGTTAGGGGCAGCAGATTAGGGGTTCATAGGTATAATGTAGGTGGCGGCAATGTCCGGTCAGCAGATTAGGGTTAAAAAAATTTATTTTAGTGTTTGCGATGTGGAGGGCCTCGGTTTAGGGGTTAATAGATGGGTGTTAGTGTACTTGTTAGCACTTTAATTAAGAGTTTTATGTTCCGGCGTTAGCCCATAAAACTCTTAACTACTGACTTTTATATGCAGTAGGAGTCTGGACAGGAGAAGGTCTACCGCTCACTTCTTCCAAGACTCGTAATACCAGCATTAGGCAAATCCCATAGAAAAGATAGGATACGCAATTGACGTAAGGGGATTTGCGGTAGCCTCGAGTCGCGGAAGAAAAGTGAGCGGTACACCTGTACCTGTCAGACTCGTAATACCAGCGGGCGTTAAAAAGCAGCGTTGGGACCTCTCAACGCTGCTTTTTAAGGCTAACACCAAACTCGTAATCTAGGCGATTGTTTCTTTGTTTATGTGAATAACCCAATGCAATTCCTGGAAGGAAGAAATACTGTTGCACTGTACGTGACAGCTTAATTAGCAATACATTCCTTCAAGGAATTGCATTGTGTAATATTGCCTTAGAGGAATAGCGATCCTCTGTTTTTACTGTCGTGCTTTTAGCAATTGTTTCTGCACAGATTTCAATCACTTTCTTTTTTGGTATGTGAATAACCCCCATGACTTTATTTTTATCACACACAATTCTTCAGAAACTAATTTTCTGTCTGTACACGGGTCTATGATATTATTAATATTATTGTTATTATTATCATTACTATTATTGTTATTATTGTTATTATTATTATTATTATTATTATTATTATAATTATTATTATTATTATTATTGTTATTATTATCATTACTATTATTGTTATTATTGTTATTATGATTATTATTATTATTTTTATTTTTATTACTATAATTATTATTATTATTGTTATTATTATTTTTATTATTGTTATTATTATTACTATTATTATTATTATTATTATTATTGTTATTATTATTATTATTATTACTATTATTGTTATTATTGTTATTATTATTATTATTATTTTTATTACTATAATTATTATTATTATTGTTATTATTATTATTATTATTATTATTATTATTATTACTACTATAATTATTGTTATTAGTATTATTACTATTATTATTATTATTACTATAATTATTGTTATTATTATTACTATTATTATTGTTATTATTATTATTATTATTATTATTATTATTATTATTACTATTATTATTATTATTATTATTACTATTATTATTGTTATTATTATTATTATTATTATTACATAATTTTCCCACTCCTGGTCACCAAGCACTTGTTGTATGCATTTATTTATAGATCTTTTCTGCTGCTATCTATAAGTCCATTCATAGCCCCTGACTAACTCTCTGGAATTCCCTACTTTAATCTTTCAGACTTCTGCCCTTTCTTACATAGACATAATGGGTCTCATGTCTCAAGCTACAAAAGCAGCTTTGGGGTTCCAGTGTTTCAGGCTAGCCTGAAACGATAGTTAAGTAGCAGCGGATTTAAGATAATTTATAAAAGGATGCATGGAGAGAAAAATAAATAGATACAGTGTTTCAAAAGACGTGTGTTTCAGGTTGTGATTTAAAGGGACACTGAACTCAATTTTTTTCTTTCGTGATTCAGATAGAGCACACAATTTTAAGCAATTTTCTAATTTACTCCTATAATCAAATGTTATTCGTTCTCTTGGTATCTTTATTTGAAAGGCATGAATATAAGTTTAGATGCCGGCCCATTTTTGGTCAACAACCTGGGTTGTTCTTGCTGATTGGTGGATAAACACATCCACCAATAAAAAAATGCTGTCCAAAGTTCTGAACCAAAACAAAAGCTTAGATGCCTTCTTTTTCAAATAAAGATAGCAAGAGAATGAAGAAAAATTGATAATAGGAGTAAATTAGAAAGTTGCTTAAAATCACACGCTCTATCTGAATCACAAAATAAAAAAATTGGATGCAGTGTCCCTTTAATATGCAAAAAATAGACATTAATAAAACAATTGATAAAAAGATTTGAACTATATAAATATTCTTTCTTTGTCCAATTAGTAGTTAGAACATACAATTTGACCTAAATTACCTTTAAGAACCTCCTTGTAATATACAAAAGGAAGTGCGTGATTTATTTTTATTAAACTAAAAATTGAAAGATTTTAAAAACAAAAAAGATTTCTCTTGATTCACAAAAAAATGCAAAACTAGCTTCCTGGTTAAATTAATTGTTGATCTATCCAGTGTTGCATTCTCAATCTGTACGTAAATTTTAATGATCCATTTTTTTTATTTTAACTTTTAATTTTGCAGATAACTCTTTTTTAAAAGTAATAGGTTTCCACTAGCCTTAAAAATGCCTTAAAGGGACAGTGTAGTCAAAAGGAAACTTTCCTGATTCAGATAGGGAATGCAATTTTAAACAATTTTGAAATTTACTTTTATCATCACATTTGCTTTGTTCTCTTGGTATTCTTTGTTGAAAGCTAAGCCTAGGTAGGGTCAAACTGATTTATAAGCTGTTTAAGGGCGCCTCTTATCTAAGTGCATTTCAACAGTTTTTCACAGTTAGATAGTGCTACTTCCTGTGTGTCATATAGATAGCATAATGGCCTCTTCCGTGGAGTTATTTATGAGTCAGTACTGATTGGCTAAAATGCAAGTCTGTCAAAGAACTGACATAAGGGGGGCAGTCTTCTGAGGCTTAGATACAAGGTAATCACAGAGGTAAAGAGTGTATTATATAACAATGTAGGTTATACAAAACTGGGGAATATGTAATAAAGTGATTATCGACAGGGTGGGACTTGGCCGTTCAGAGACATGGCTGCGTGAAAAGACAGCTCCTAGGCCCATGCTTCTCAAGCCCAAAGAATATAGCCAGCCAAATCTACAAAGGAATGCACCTGTGAGCAAATTTACACCCCAAGTCCAGGAGGAGCAGAGCAGAGTCACTCTGGAGGAGGACGCCATCCTTGTGACACCCTAAAGATCTGGAGGGCTGACGTCACGCGAGAGGGCCATTAGCAGAGGCGGACATGACCACGGTAACAGCCGCCACAAAGACCGCACAACAAACAGGACGTAGAATTCCAACTGGAGCAGCCTTCAGATCACTCCGGCAACGCAGCAGCATGATAGTCATACTAACTTACCAGACAGACCAGCACCGACCGGGGTACATTACACGGGCTGCATACGCAGTGCTCTGGCAAAAAGCCCCAGGCAAGTGGAAGGCTGCAGAGGGAAAAGCAATAAAGAAAGAACTGAATGAGGTATGCAGTGCAAACCACTTTCTGGTACCAACGATCAGGCACATTTCTAACATATAACCCTGTGGGGGACGGTCCTGTCTTGAGAGGCCTCATTTAGCTGTGACACAGTAGCACATAT
This sequence comes from Bombina bombina, assembly GCF_027579735.1. Classification (NCBI taxonomy): domain Eukaryota; kingdom Metazoa; phylum Chordata; class Amphibia; order Anura; family Bombinatoridae; genus Bombina; species Bombina bombina. Next base: position 1,197,676,489 of record NC_069502.1, read on the forward strand.
CGCAGCTCAGTACCTAAACCAGGCCTTAATAGGTCAATAAACTGCAGGACCCTAATCATCTTATATCCCTCAATATTATTAATCACAGAGGGCAGACACAGGGAAAACTGCTTTGAAAGACCCAAAAAATGTGTAATTTATTTGCTCTCTCCTACACATTCTGATACACAGGGCAGACAGACCTTAGGTGGAAGGCCTTTAATGGCTACACAACAGTAAATACACAGTTAATCCCATAAATTCACCACACCTCCAACAAAAGAGGGTAGCACACAGGTACAGCTGACAAACCTAAAGTCCTAATCTACCAAGTTTGACAACTCTAATCACTCATCTTCAGGCCTGACAAGAACCTATGTGGGGTACACAGCTGAACACCAGCATATATCCACATAGACTCGCACCCCTCATTAGATCACCATCTGACAAGGTATGCCAGGACGTAAATCGAATAAACCAGATGGAGTCACGAACTCCAGAATGTTGCAACAATATCTGAAGCCAGCAGATCCTAATCTGATACCAGCCATTACCACCCCAAACACTCATATACAGGCCGAAGGACAACAGCCTCTACCGCCAGCATTATCTAGCCCTCCAAACCTTATGAAAGAAGATCTAAAATCTCTCTGCACTTAAGAAGATGTCAAAGAGATAATGTCAGAGGTTAAAACCTGGTACACAGACCTGAAGAGGGACTTGACTAGAGTGACGCAGAGAGTTACAAATCTTGAAGAGAACCACAACACAACATATAATGACATCCAGCATATGTCTCGTCTTTCATATGAGCAAGATGAAACTATTCATCACCTCCTGGAAAATGTGGAGGACCTGAATAACAGAGGTAGGAGGAACAACCTTTAGATATGTGGAATATCAGAGACTATCCAACCAGCAGCCCTGGAGGACTGCTTATAAGATTTATTCAGGACACTTAAAGGAGAGAGTGGTGCACCAGAGGTGGTCATTGAAAGAGCACATTGTGCTTTGCGAGCAAAACCCCTGCCCAAAGCACCCCCTAGGGACGTTATACTCAAACTCCTCCACTTTAAAGATGAGGAAGAAATCCTTAAACATGACAGACAAACCACATGTTTATCTTTGCTGATCTGAGTCCGGCAACTCTACAGAAGAGGAGAGACCTCAGTCACATTACCACTACTTTGCGTGAACAAAAGATTCCCTACAGATGGGGCTTTCCAGTCAGCATTATAGCAACAAGAGGGAACACTACAGCTATCTACAAGACCAAAGAGGACCTAACACACTTCTGTGAAGCACTGCGGATCAACATTCAAGCAAGAGACCACTCAGGACAAGAAACCTCCGAATTACAGAGGCCACACAGCAGACCCTTACCACTACCAGAGGAGAGATCAGGACTGGTCTCTCAAAACCAAGGACTCGCAACAAATGTAAACTCTAGCCAGAGGGACTTTTGACAGTGTACATCCATCAGCTCGAGGGGACTCTCACTAATTCTTTCTGGCTACAGGTTGTATAATAGATGTTTATATTTTAATGTTTGGGCTTGAGGGCGGGGATACTAACATATTTGACATAGTTTTTGGTTTACATTGTTACTCTGTTTTTGTATTGCATTTTTGTTACAGGTTCAACTGAGATATTTGATATATTTTGGTTCTCTAGACGTTTTTTTATACTGCACGCTTCTCACCTGGTAGCTTCAAATCCCTACGAAATAGTCAAGACCACATAGTCACCTTTGAATGGCATAGGGATTAAAAGCTGCTTTCATAAGGCACACTAGACTCCCTGACCACAACTTGAACTAGCTCACCCCTCCTTAATATATATCTTACTATAGCACGGGTTATACACCCTAATGGCCGTAATCACGCTCACTTAAACTAATCTCAATCAATGCTGAAGGGCTTATCAGCCCGGAAAAGAGGTTGATAGCTTTCAATCAGTTACACAAAGAAACAGGGAATATACTATATGTCCCGTTTTAAAAAGGGGAGAGAGCCCAAACTTATAAACAGGACCTTTTTTCTGGCCTCGGGCCCATCAAAGAAGGGTGGAGTGGGCATATTCCTAAAAAATTCCATCCACTTTCAGTCAAAACATATAATTAAGGATCCAAATGAGTCATACTTAATAGTAATAGGTCTTTTGTTTAATGCATATGCGACACTGGTAAATATATATTTACCCAATCAGGGACAACACATAGTATTCAAGCAGGTGGCTCAGCTACTACTTGAACACACAAAAGGCGTACTGTTTATGGCCGGGGATTTTAATCTCCCAATAGACCCCGCACGCGATACTTCCACCGGAAAGTACAAACACTCAATTGCAACTTCTAAAATTGCATGACATTTGGAGATCCATAAATCCAGACCTGTAAGACTTCACATTCTACTCACACCCACATCACACCTATACCAGGATTGATTAACTCATTACACACCAGCTAGGACTATCAATGGTAGAGGCATCCACCATACTCCCAATTAGGTGGTCTGACCATGCACCAGTGCAATGCACGGTCGCATGGCCGGATATGCCAATACATCCCTTCTTATGGAGACTGGACGAGCTTGACCTGGACAACCCCCTGATTCAACTGGACATTGACACAACATTAGGACATTATTTTAGGGAAAATGCACCTGATGACACATCCGCATCTACAACATGGGAAGCCCACAAATGTGTGGTGAGGGGGGAGCTTATCAAACAAAAGGCAAGAAAAGCTAAAAATGATCGGCAACTCATAAACTCCACTCTCTCCCAAATACAATACTGGGAATCACAACACAAACAAGCTCCTAACTCTACAAATATCTTAGAAACCCTAACCATAGTAAGGAACAAACTTAACAACCACTATATCAAAGAATACCAGCACAGGGCTGCAATTCTACAACAAAAATATTTTGATGTAAACGATAAGTCAGGCTCATTGCTGGCTAAAGCACTGAAACAACAGCAATTAAACACTCGTGTACACACACTATCAGACGCAACAGGCCAAATACATAGAGACAGTACAAAAATAGTAGAGACGTTCAGGCACTATTATGAGAAACTATACAACATCCATAACGACTGCAAGCAACATGAAATAGATAACTACTTGGAGGGTGTGACATTGCACACATTAAACACAGAGGATACTGAGGCCTATATTTAACAAGGTCTGGTGGACCTGATCCGACAGTGCGGATCAGGTCCGCCAGACCTCGCTGAATACGGAGAGCAATACCCTCTCCGTATTCAGCATTGCACCAGCAGCTCACAGGAGCCTGGAAGGGAGGCATGAGATAATACACTAAAAGTATTACAATTGATTACTTATGCCCAACAACACCATATACCATTAGAGATAAAGAACAGGGGTACTAATGGCACTACTGACATGGAAAGGTTAAGGAATGCTTATCTTGGTTAATTATGATTAGTCTAACAATAATAGACATAATATAATATATTACGAGCTGGGGTGCTGTGTACTGGGTATGCAAGATACAAATATATCAGTCTTAGACAGTAATGTACACATATATAGCACTCACATTCCTAAGGGCCTATTGGATAGATTAGTAGACAGGTAAGGGGAAGGAGGCAGAATCCATAAATTAAAATATAACCTTTATTTAAATAATTAAAATAATTCACATAAACACAAAAAACAAAACTCTAAAAACACAGGGAATTGGTGGATTATATATATCTCAGTGCATACAGCAGTGTATTTCATCTCAGTATTGGTTAAAATTATATTATATAATAAACCTGAACTAGGATGTGGGTATTAATCCATAGTCAAGGTATATATAATATAATATAAGTACATATACAGTATATTGATCCTGATTGGCTCAAAGGGAGGTAGGTTCAGATCTCAATGCAGTCAGTTATAATGTATATTGCTGGGTAGTAGTATAGTATAAAGTAGCTGTGTCTCTATGCTAACAATATCTAGACTAGGTAGACTATATATAATCCCAGAGCTGCCATCAGGCTAGCTACTGTTATAGTACTGCTATTATCCCTACAATATGCTTGATAATAGAATTATTAATGTTGTTCAAAGCATACTTATTGTCTATTTAAAAGCTATTAATATAGGGATCAGTAATTGCTTATCTTAATTCAAGGGCTTATGTGGTATTCACTAGTCATGGGACATATATATCACGTGATTGGCGTCACTGTTGAATATCGTAAATGAGTTCACTGTTTAGCTGAACCAGTAACTAATCGATTTCATAGACGTGAGATATATTACAAGTCTTATTATAATTTGCCTGTAGTAATCATTTTAGTAATAATCTACCAAAATAGGATTCCAATATATATGCATATTACATGCGCTTACATCCACAGTATGTTAGACTGGATACACTGTGTGTGGATATTAAAATAGATAATTTATCCATTCAGAATGTTATTTTAGGTAATAAAGTGGTGCAAACGCAGAGTAATATTGTAACAATAACGTTACATAAATATATCATTAGTACGGTAAACCGTCATGTGAAGTTACCCTTATAGTATCCACTAAAGATTGTATCTTATATGCTATATACACGCATGCATTTATATCCACCATATGTGCACCTGAAATCTAATTATGGATACAGACTACAGATTAAACCTGAACGCTGACAAGTCAGTGAATTGTCATAGCTACAGTACAACCAATGAATCAGTATCATATATCTATAATACACCTCCCAATATTGGCTTGAAACATCTGTAGAATAAGTATGCTGAAATAATATACCATTAGTCCTTGTATCAACAGATGCTGAAAAAGCTTTTAATAGGGTTCACTTACAATCCTTAAAGGTGATCATGCATAAGATGAAATTCAGCGACACCTTCATAGCCCAAATCTTCACATTATACTGACACCCCACACCAAGGGTTAAGGTTAACGATCTCCTATCTGACAAATTTACTATTCGAAATGGCACGAGGCAGGGCTGCCCTCTTTCACTGATTCTTTTTGCTATAACTATAGAAGCCCTAGCTCAAAAAATAAGGGAGGACACACGAATATCAGGGATACACACTAAAACAAGTGAGCATAAACTAGAGTTGTATGCAGATGATGTGTTACTCACGCTAACCAATATAGACATATCCTTGCCTAAAACTCTATCTACTTTCAGGGAATACGGACAGTTCTCAAACTTTCATCTTAATATAACTAAATCTGAGTTACTGAACATTATATATGGCCCTGACGAACCTCCCGAGATACTGCAAGACTGCCCTCTTAGGACCCAAAATACTAAAATAAAATATCTGGGAATTTACCTTTCCCCAGACCCACAAGTTATATTCCAAGACAACTATAAAACATTAGAACACACTTTAGTTACCAACTTATCCAGTTGGAAGAAAAATGTGATTTCATGGGTGGGGCGGATTAATGTTGTTAAAATGAAAGTAATTCCTATACTTTTGTACCTACTCATGACCACACCCATCCCATTACCAACAAACTATTTATACAAGATACAAGGCATACTGGAACAATATATATGGGGAGACATCAAGCCTAGAATAGCTAAAAGGACACTCTACCTTCCCAGGGACAAGGGGGGCATTAGAGTGCCTAATATCTACACTTATAAACAAGCCGTCACTCTACAGAGACTAATAGACTGGTGCCGCAATGATACCAACAAGATATGGGTACAATTGGACTGTGACATATTGGATACAAGAAATGCCGGCCTGCAGGCATGGGTCCCAGGGAAGAATAGAGCTTCAGCAACCTTGATATATACATTATTAGTAGACTTCTATACACACTGGGACAGGATCCTGCATACCTCGACAAATATATCCTCAACACATTCCCCATTAACTCCAATCTACCAAAATCCTACAGTGCCCTAGAACTATAGAGAGAAAGAGTTGGGTCAAACAATATCTTTCAGAGACTTGAAATTTACAGCTCTCTTAGACTGGAACAAACTCAAATCACTAGGCGAGATACAAGAAATGGCACCAGACATACACATGAATTGGCTATCGCACTCACAGCTTAGTCACTTCCTCACGACACATCACTCTAAACATTCCCTCACAAGATAAGCGACAGCATTCGAAAGCATATGCTTGCGAGACTCTCTCACGGAACATGACATATCACTAACATATAAATTCCTCCTAGTAGAAGACACACACCTCCTTCCCACGCATACCAGGGCCTGGGAAAAGGAATTAGAATTTGAGATAAGCAATAGTGATTGGCAGGTTGCATTCCAGATTACTAAAAAAACTTCAATCTCTACAAGAGTGCAGGAGTCCAGCTATAAATTTCTGTCTAGGTGGTATCTTACCCCTAGTAGACTACAGTGAATCTACAGGTCAGCATCAGGTAGGTGCTGGTGGGAATGTCCTAAGCTAGACACATATTGGGTGGAGATATTCAACTACATAGAACATACGATAGGGAAACCACTATAAAATAGCCCCAAAACACCACTGTATTTGAAATTGCCCAAATTAGAAAGCAAGCAGATCAGAGCCCTGCTGCTGGTCATGTTTAATAGCACCAAAATGCTAATACCGAAACACTGGAAGACACAGATAGCCCCAACAATAGAGATATAAAAACAACAGGTAGACACTCTGATACAGCTAGAAAGGTACCACCAAATCAAACATGGGACAGCAGATATACATGATCTCATGTTGCAGCAGTGGTCAGAGAGCAAAAAATCACCAGGATTAGCAGATCTCTCCCTGTAGCACTAGACAAGTGAGGCATAATCACCTATGTACTGCATACTATTCTGCACCTGTAGAGGGTTAGAAAGGCTGAGATACCAGCTAAGGGCGCGCACTGTCAGCCAGGTTGAGAAGAACACAATATGTTAAACTAGGATATTGAAGGTTATGAGAACCGTTTTTGTTTTTGTTACTACTGTTTATGATTTATATGTTTTTGTTACTACTGTTTATAATTTATATGTTTTTGTTACTACTGTTTATGATTTATATGTTTTTGTTACTACTGTTTATGATTTATATGTTTTTGTTACTACTGTATATAATTTATATGTTTTTGTTACTACTGTTTATGATTTATATGTTTTTGTTAGTACTGTTTATGATTTATATGTTTTTGTTACTACTGTTTATAATGTGTATGTTTTTGTTACTACTGTTTATGATTTATATGTTTTTTTTACTACTGTTTATAATTTATATGTTTTTGTTACTACTGGTTATGATTTATATGTTTTTGTTACTACTGTATATAATTTATATGTTTTTGTTACTACTGTTTATGATTTATATGTTTTTGTTAGTACTGTTTATGATTTATATGTTTTTGTTACTACTGTTTATAATGTGTATGTTTTTGTTACTACTGTTTATGATTTATATGTTTTTTTTACTACTGTTTATAATTTATATGTTTTTGTTACTACTGGTTATGATTTATATGTTTTTGTTACTACTGTTTATAATTTATATGTTTTTGTTAGTACTGTTTATGATTTATATGTTTTTGTTACTACTGTTTATAATGTATATGTTTTTGTTACTATTGTTTATGATTTATATGTTTTTGTTACTACTGTTTATAATTTATATGTTTTTGTTACTACTGGTTATGATTTATATGTTTTTGTTACTACTGTTTATAATTTATATGTTTTTGTTACTACTGTTTATGATTTATATGTTTTTGTTACTACTGTTTATAATTTATATGTTTTTGTTACTACTGTTTATGATTTATATGTTTTTGTTACTACTGTTTATAATTTATATGTTTTTGTTACTACTGTTTATGATTTATATTTTTTTGTTACTACTGTTTATGACATTGTAAGGGCCGGAGAGCCCACATGGATATGGACCGCTTATGGACACTATGCAGCAATGATACAGAACTTTATAAGGCACTGGTCGCCAGGAATTTAATTGTATAATGGAAAACATGGTATTCTAAATATTTTTGTGTTATGAGCTGTGCGGTGCTAACAAGCAGTTTTTTCTCATCGCTCACTTTCCTACAGCGCTGGTATTACAGATTTTTATAAACCCAGCATTAAAAGGCAAGAAGTGAGGGTAGAGCAAAATTGTGCTCCATACCGCATTCCAATACCAGCTCTGATTAAGTCAGCGGTGAGCTGGTGTAACGTGCTCATGCACGATTTCCCCATAGACATCAATGGGGAGAGCCGGCTGAGAAAAAGTCTAACAGCTGCCAAAAAGCAGTGTAAAACTCAGTAACACAGCCCCATTGATTCCTATATGGAAAAACATTTTATGTTTACACCTAACACCCTAACATGAACCCCGAGCCTAACCACCCCTAATCTTACACTTCTTAACCCCTAATCTGCTGCCCCGACATCGCCAACACCTGCATTATACTTATTAACCCCTAATCTGCCGCTCCGGACATCCCCGCCACCTACATTATATTTATTAACCCCTAATCTCCTGCCCCCAACATCGCCGACACCTACATTATATTTATTAACACCTGATCTGCCGCCCCCAATGTCGCCACAACCTACCTACACTTATAAACCCCTAATCTGCCGCCCCCAATGTCACTGCCACTATTCTAAAGTTATTAACCCCTAAACCTAAGTCTAACCCTAACCCTAACACCCCCTAACTTAAATAGAATTTAAATAAATATAAATAAAACCTACAATTATTACCTAAATAATTCCTATTTAAAACTAAATACTTACCTGTAAAATAAACCCTAACGGCTAGATAACGAGTCTGGCGTTAGCCTTAAAAAGCAGCGTCCCAACGCTGCTTTTTAACGCCCGCTGGTATTACGAGTCCTGCAGGTACAGGTGTACCGCTCACTTTTCTTCCGCGACTCGAGGCTACCGCAAATCCCCTTATGTCAATTGCGTATCCTATCTTTTCTATGGGATTTGCCTAACGCTGGTATTACGAGTCTTGGAAGAAGCGAGCGGTACAGCCTCTCCTGGCAAGACTCCTAGCGCATTTGAAAGTCAGTAGTTAAGAGTTTTATGGGCTAACGCCGAAACATAAAGCTCTTAACTAAAGTGCTAAAAAGTACACTAACACCCATAAACTACCTATTAACCCCTAAACCGAGCCCCCCCCCCATATCAAAAACACAAAAATATTTTTTTTAACCCCTAATCTGCTGACCGGACATCGCCGCCACCTACATTATACATATGAACCCCTATCTGCTGCCCCTAACATCGCCGACACCTACATTATATTTATTTACCCCTAATCTGCCGCACCCAACGTCGCCGCCACTTACCTACAATTATTATCCCCTAATCTGCTGACCGGACATCGCCGCCACTTTAATAA